>NW_028324307.1:8852500-9127500 GCF_058129835.1 Hydra viridissima | reverse complement strand
TATTATACAAATATATACACCGTGTATGCATTTAGCAAACGCATCATGGGTATACTCGCATAACTAGAAATGAATCAAAAAACTTACCATATTCTTTGGGTGCTTAGCAATTTCAGAATATTGCAGCAGAGAGGTAAAAACAGGAAATTGGATATTTGAGGTGTTCTGATCAACAGGAATATTCTGATCAACAGGAACACTGCAAACACGTGCCTCCAATCTTCCCTGTCGTTGTTCCAGATTATTTAACTTAGAGTGGATTGATGTCAATTCACGTAAAATGTACGCATTCATAAGAAACTGTCCTGTTATGATAACCACAATGAAAATATGTAATACTTCTGCCACTTATTTTACAAATTACAAATTATAAAAATTACAAATATTCAAACCTTGTGCACTAAATGGTTCAATGTTAAGACGGTTACAAACACCTAGCATACTATCGTGCATCCGCAATAAACTTGAATCAGAGAAATCACGAGGACTTGACTAAAGTTAAAATTTGTTTGCATATATATATATAAAACACAATTGATCACAATTTTTAGATCACAATTTTTAAAAACTTACAGTTTGTTGGGTAGGTAAAGGTAGTTGTACACTCGGAACCTTCCAAAAATAAAATATCAATACAAAAATAAGTGTTTGATAAATTCAATTTAATTCAATAAATAAATAATTGAATTTATCGAAGAGAAAGACATAAATTAAAAACTTGAAAATACTTGCTATTAAAATGCTATTAAAAATCAATCATCGTGAAAAATTATATCAGAACTTAGTTATTACTTTACATACATTTAATGATGTTTGGACATTGTTTTCACTTGAACTCTAAAAATGTAGAAACTTGTTGCAATTGTTCAAAAAGAAATCTAATAATTAAAACATTTCATTGGCAAAATTAAAAACTACCTTAAGTGAAACAGAATTTTTTTGAGTTTTAAGAAGTGGCAGAGGCTTTAAAGCAACTGTTTTAGCAGCAGTATCCTGATTATGTGGTGCATAAAATATTAAAATATTTTTATAAATAAAAGAGTATTAAATAAATTTTATAATCTGCATTAATTAAAATATTACGATTGACTCAGAAGGATCTGTATCAAAATTTGAATCTTCAGAAGCTGTGTGAAGAGGCTGAATAAAAATAAAAATTAAATAAACCCTTTCAGAAGGTAGACAGCTTAAGTCTAAATCAAAGCAAATAATAAAACATATATTAGCCTATTTAAAACCTTTAAACTTTATACTTACATAAACTGGAGGCAGTCTTTGTCGGTTTAGGCCACGGACCGGATTAAAATGAGTTTGTATGAAACTTATTGTTTGTTTTTTTCTTTTCATTTCAAAAACAAACTTTAAAGTTTCTTTGAGTCCCTCATAATCTGTTGCACATTGCAAAACTAAAACCTAATAAACAATAGATTTACATAATAAAGCTTTGAATTGTAATTAATCAAATTAAACAAAAAATGATAAAATTTTACTTTATTCATACTATCATCATTGTTCACCATTAACTCTACTCTTCTACAAATTTTGAGTTTCTCAAACTCCTCTTCAGTCCAGCCAATGATATCATCAACGTGAACAATTGATATTGATTTGTCATGTAAACAATAAGTTAAAACATATTTTTGATACACATACTCTATTGTAGATGACATTTGAATAACTATTCTAAATTTTGAAAATAGTTTAATTGAAACGTGATTGTGTAATTTCTCAAATATGATTTAATTATGATATATATATATATATATATATATATATATAATACTAATTATTGTAGCAATAACAATAAACAATTAAAAGAGAATAAACAATTAAAACATTGTAACATTATTTTGCTTCTTTTTTTTTAAATCAATAACAATTGAATAGAAAATTAAAAATATTTTTTTAAATAAACGTTTCTTGAAGATAAAACATATAAACTAGAGAATTTAAAAACGTATTTTATTGCAAAATTGTAAAAAAAATATTTTTATTATAATTGTATTTATACACTTTTTCTTACTTTTGACAACCAAAAAATTAAAAAATTATTAACAAAAACTTAGCAATAGAACTTTTAAAATAAGAAAGTTATTTAAATGTGCTTGATTTCTTAGAAAAAACAATGTACAAAACAAAAAAAACAAAATTTTAAAAACAAAAAATTTAAATCATTTAAATATATTTAAAAGTTTATAACATAAAATCTACTATGACATAAAAACAAAAGAATTATTCGATCATGAAACACTCATTGTTTGTCAACCCTTAAAAACATTGTTTGCAAATGGAATAATAATGTACTCATTGCCATCAATAAAAGAAATACATTTATTAATGATCTTCACACCAGTTACAATTATGTTAGACAGAATATACCTACCTATACCAATTGAACTGGAAGGATAAGGATGAATATATAAATCTGATTTAAATATTAATAAGGATCCAGAAGCAATATGATCGTCACTAATAGAAGTTATAATAAGTGGAACTATATTCGATTGATACACAACAAGAGCAGTATTATTGGGATATTTATTGGAGAAAACAAAACTTCCTTTTGGCATACTGGAATATAAACTTCTAATAGTCAAAACAGAGTTAATGGACTGTTCAAATACATAAGTTCCAGTTTTTACACGTTGTTTTATTAAATACAAATAATTTTCAAAAGGAAAAGCAGAAAACTTATCTAATGGTCCTAGTTGCTGCACAAATTCTGGTAAATGTAATAGCATATGTGCATTGAAGGTGTAAGCACTTTCAGTAAAAAGTTCCTTTAAATCATTGAGAAAATGCTGTATACCAGAAGTAGCATTGTCATAGTAATGTTTGTGTGATGTTCCAATAAACACATACATAGCAAAATGTAAATACAAAAAATGATTATAGTAGTTTAAAGGAATGATACCTTTAAATAAAAGAGGGCCTGTATACAGTAAAATGGTTCGAAACTCTGTGGCTTTAAAATAATTTATATTACGAAAAGATCTTATTTTCCTATGAAATTCAGATGGTAAAGCTCCATGCCACAATTTAACTCTTTGTTCTAACAGTTCTTTTAGATTTTCACTTACCTGACAGTTTAACCGGCCATATTTGTTTGAAAAATATGATATTACAAGTCTTCTCATAACACCTAGGCAAACAGTGTGCATATATTCAGGGGGAAAATCACAACTTAAATTTGCAACTTCAGCTAGAGGAGATAAAAATAATTTAGATAGTGATTTATAATTACAGTCAGTACACGAAGGATATGTAAAACCAAAAGGAAAAATTACTTTGTTAGTAGCATACACACCTGGAATCCTGCAGTATGGACAGGCATTATAACCTGAGTGACTTTTTACACACTGACAGAATGATCTTGCTGGCGCATCACATATAAATAAAACATTGGTTATTTTAATAAAAAATCCAGATACATTAACATAGGATTTAAACATAACTAACTCTTTGTGTAATTGTTCAATAAACCCAGAAAAATTTGGCTTGCATAAACCAGCATAAACAGCTATAGGAATAGGTTTATTAAAACCTACCTTTCTTATAATGAATAAAATTGGCCAGATATTTACCGGTGAGCTTTTAAATATTGGAATACCATCAATTCCAATTTTAATTTTAAGATCTACATATTGCGTTTTGAATACCACTAGACTATTTTTAATACAGTAAAATAAATTTTCAAAACTCGATAAGTAACCAAAATTTCCACCGCAGTTAAGAGTATTCTTTAACACCTGGATCTTCTTTGCAACTAGAGGTTTTTTAAAAAGATAAACGGACACAGGAACATCAACTCCTTCCTCAGTTAAAATGTTAAGCAAACAAAGTATTGCACTATTGCTCAGTTTATAAAGTAAACAGAAATATAATAGTTTTGTATGCAGGGATGAGAAATTACTCTTGTATTCCTTGTTACTTTCATGGTTCTCCTCCAATGGAACTTCACCTGAGAAAAAAAAGTTCATTTGCTAATCATCTTAGCAATTTATAAAATGTGTAAATTGACTAACTGCACTTGATAAAATTACTGAAAAAAATCAATAAAGTGTGTGTGTTTACTGAGTAATATTGTCAAAAACTATGCACACATTGTGCAAAAATTGCAACAAACAATTGATCTGTTTAAATTAAGAAATTACTTTCATTGTTTTCATCCTCAGTTGAATCACATATTCCAGTCACCTCATCAAAAATAGAAGATACACTTTCATCATCACAGTAATCTTTGCCAATTGTGATATTTTCTTTTACTGCTACAGTTTCAAACTGCGTTAAATAATTGTCAGTTTCTCCTAAAACAAATATGTAAAACATAAAATATTTCAAACTTGATAATTTAAAATTCGAATTTTAAATAATATACAGTAATAATAAAAAAGCAGAATACTCTGCTATGAAGAATATCTTTTTAATCTCTATTAAAAGTCAATCTTTTAATAGAGATTAAAAAAACAACATACTGTAAAGATTTTAAAAGATTTCCTTTATATGATTATGAAGATTAAAAAATTTCTGCCTATTTGTTTACTATTTACCTTCCAATCTCGATATAAAAGTATCCATTTCATTTTGACGTTTTCTTCTTTCATTTCTTGAAGCCATGTTAAAGCCAATAATTTATACACTGGATATGGAAACATATTTTATTGTTAATTTTTGAAAATCAATAGTATTATTTAAAACACGATATTAGATATATTAAAATTGTAATATAATAACTACAAATATATGACTTAATTGTGGTCATTTAGCATATTTGTTTCCGAAGACATTTAAAAAACCATGCTTTCAAAATCTTACAAAATCATTCCGAAAAATATTTTTTTTCCGAGTTTTAAAATTACAGAAAGTTCTAGTCGACTTATATGTAAGGGCTAGCCCTGACTTCGCTCTAACCGATCCTTTATTAGAATCTGCCCTAAACACACCCTAACGTTTAAGAATTACTAAATATACACTATATTAAGGCAAAAAATTATATAAAGTATTATTTATGTGTTTTGTTAAAAAAAAATCTAATAAAAAAAATAACCCTTAACATACCCTTAACCGTTAAGGGACCCGTAAGGGTCCCTTAAAACATTTTAAGGCGGGTTTGATAAATTCAAGATTTTCAACCACGTTGAATGGTATATTTGCTGAAAAGAAAAACCTTGCGACTTGCAAATCCAGTTCATCCTTCTGATTACTTGTTGTTGTAGCAACAAATTTAGAAATGGATGTTTGTCGTTGCACCTTCAATGGATTTGAATGAAAAATTGAAGAATAAGAATCATCACTAATAACACTGAAACAAACTTGTTCTTCATCTTCTGATTGGTTAGACATATTTGATGCTGCAGATGTAGATGGCCTTGACTCTAAGACTGATATATTGCTAAATACTTCTGTGGAATCATTTGCACTTCCTTTTTTTATTCTTCTGCATTTGTCTAAATGGCTCTTAACTCTCTCTAATTTTTTAGTTATGCTCTCTTTGCAATAATTACATATTACTCTATTTGGTTGATCACCTAATATAGTCACTTCATTCCACTCATTAGCCTTATTTCTTCCTCCTGAATGATACTTTGGCATGTTGAAGGATATGTAATCTACTTATACTTTATATTTAATTAAAATTCTAAAATAATATCTATATTCAAAACTATCTTAATATTTAAAAAAAATTTAATCTAATTACTAACTTAACTGTTGTATAATTCAACATACCTGTAAAAATGAAAATAGCTTTTAGATAACTATAAGTTAATCCAACTTTATCACTAAAGATTTGTATCAAACTAGAGATTTGGTTTTAGCAAAAACCCAAAAACCCAAAAAACCAAAAACCCAAAAACCCAGCAAAAACCCAGTTGGGTAGGGTTTTTGCTCAAAAACCCGGGTTTTTGCCAACCCTGTCTGCTAGCCCTATTTAAAAGATATAAATATTAACAAATGAGTACATTTGGTTGTTTGATTTTATCTTTTAATAAGACAAAATTTTAGCTTTTTGTACTTCTTACGTAAATCACATTGTCTAATTCCGACATAATCATCAGTGGTTTTTTCGTTTGAATGCGCAATATTTATTACATCCCAATCTGTTCTCTCTCAGCTGCAATTTTACTATAGTTTTCTCCTTTCCGTTATAAATTTAGCATAAGATTTGTAGTACATCATTTAACATAGAAGCCAAATTATAAAGCTATTTCGTGTTCCTTAATGAAACCCAAATTCGAATTGAACAATTTTAGTAGCAAATCTATTTTAAACGTCTAACCACGCTGGTAATTATCTTATGTAATTTCTCCCACTTGCGGATTTATTTGAAAAAAGTTGTCGATAATCTAGCAATTAAATTACCGGTTGTCGATAATCTTGCAATTAAATTTAGCTAAACATTTGATCTAAAATAAATATATTGTTTCCGTCAATTTTAGTATTTAGTAGTTTAAGAATATGAAAATTAGCAATTTGGGTTAAAAAAAAATTCCCGCATATTTATGCCATCGGGTAATTCCGCATCAAATCACCCAAAATTTTGAAAATTTTGAACCATGGGACCTCAAATTTTTTAAAAACTTCTTTGGCTGTTGCCACTGTGTCACGAAATGACTTTTAATTTGAACCTCTTGTCCCGAGAAAACCCTTTGGAGGTTTGAGAGTACACATGTGTAGAATAACACTAGAGTTGGTTTTGAAATCTTTCATCATCGTCCGAGAAAGAAAAATCAGTTTAAAGTTTTTAATTTTATTGCTCAGAATAAAAATTTTACAAAAAAATAATTTGTTTAAAAAAATCTTGTTCTCTATTATAACATATAAGCTTCTTCAACATATAATGAGTTTGCAACTCTAAACAAAGCAAAACCAAAAAAAATACATACAAACTATTCTTGAAAGACAAACAGTTTTCTACTTTCAGCTTTGAAATTCAAGCTGTGAAAAACATTAATGACTTATACAAAATTATTCTACTCAATTGATTAAGAAGCAAGCCTTTATTAAACTCTTACATCGCATATGTAATTAATAACTGTAAATGTCTCTTCCACAAATAGAAATCAAAATAAATGTTTACTGTTATACTCGATCAAACAGTTTCGAAGATTCCTGGGATAATCCCGATGGATGGCTGGCCTCTTGAAACGTTGCCAATGAAGACTGAAGTTGTGGTGAAGTGACTCTGTGGCTTGCTCAGAAAAGATGCCCAGAGAGTGGTTGTGGCAATCAATAAACTGTGTCACATGGAAGAAAACAGCATGTGCTTTGGGGGTAACACTTGTGTTTGGAAGGTTGAGATAGGAAGCTTTAAACTCTTCAATAAGCTCACAGTAGTTCTGTTGGAGTGTATTCCCAAAGCAGGCATGAACAACAGCATCAAATTTTCTGAGGGTTTCAATAAATGGAAATGCCAAAAAGCAAGCATGCTTCTCTGCAAGTTGTTGAAGTGAGTCAACATTTCTCAAAAGCTTTCTACACTCATTGCCAGCAAATTGTCCTCCATGAAAAGGTTGTTGTTGAATGTTGATCATCTTTGGCCACTCATCTGCATTTTGCCAAACCTGACAGAGGTTCTTAAAGAGGTGGTTCACAACACCAATAAGAAGGTGAAGTTCCATAGGAGGAATAAAATCTAGGACAAGAGTATCATCAGAAAGTCTTATTATTGGCTGGTGAACAACATTTTGAAAGTCCCTTGCCTTTTTTGTTTGGGCACCGGCTGCTTGGAAGCCTTCAAAATCAGAACGAATGGAGCCAAATGTTCGAAGCTCACCACTGTGATGAAGATTCTTTGACTCAATGTCACACCAGGTGCAAGGGTGTGCACTAGAGTGAGATTGCAAGCCACAAATTATGTTAGCAAGCTTCATGTCGCATGACAACACAAAAGACATTCTCTCTAAACACAGTTTATCCAGGATTTGTTTGACATTGTCATAGTTTTCAGAGACATTTTCTGCAATGGCCACCAAAAGTTGACGCTTCACTCCTGAGTCTTTGAAATTTTTAATGAGAGGTTTCTTTGATGGAGGAGAAGTATTTGGTGTTTCTAAGCTCATATTACCAAAAGAAACTTTCACGAACCCGCCTCCACCATCTATCCCCACCTTAATAAGCTGGTCTGACTGAGGGCCTCTGACTTCAGCAACAGTGTTTCTTAATGACTCCATTTCATTGCAGTACACCAATAAATGTTTAGACTCTTGGCTAGTGCTTTTGGATGTATCAGTAATTTCTGAGGTGACAAAGAGGTCAGAAAGTTGCTTTCCAAGAGATTCAAACTTTTCTCTGAAATTTTTCTCCACAACACGCTGTGGAACTACTTTGTTTAGAGTTGAAGCAAGCATATTCATTCCTCTATTTGAAAGACCAATCTGGTTTTGAACTTGTACTAGATGTTGTGCAGTCAAGGTGGGTGTAGATGAAGGAAATAATTCTATTTGTCGCGATGGACCTGCAAAAAATCACAGAAAGTTACCATTGTATCATTTCCGAAATTCATAGAGTATATTTTACTGCTATGCCCTTTGACAAAAGTTTTTTTTGTTTAAAAAGTACAGTTTTTACCTGGAGTTACTGGAAAGGGTCTTCCTACTCCTTGATTGAGACGGACAGTGCCATGGGGGGAAGGAACTTTGTTGGCAATTACAGAAACAGCCACTCTTTCTGCTGCTTTTTTGTCCTTTTCTGCAACTTCGAGTAAGTTCTGTCGTAACATTGCTTTAGTACAGACATGAGGGATGCCTCTTCCTATCAATGAAAAGCATGCTGAACATCTTTTCTCAACAATTGGCTGTTCTATAAGCTGACTGGCAGTGTTTGTTGCTCCACTTATCTGAGGGCTTCTGAATTTTGCTTTTCCCACACTACAAATCAAGCAATCACATGCTGATTCTCTTGTTGCAGGACGGATCTTTATGTTTTGATAGTCTGGCAAGGAAGGAAGTTGGACATCTCTCCCTTCACCTTTTCTTCTGAGACTTACTCGACAGTTTTCACAGATTCCAATTGGTACTCTTTGGTCTTCAAAGTTGATTCTTTGGCCCAAAATTTCTTGACTGCTTTTAATCATAAAATCAGTCAGCTGCCTGTTAGCTTTGTTCATACAGAGAAAACAGACAGTTTTCCTGTTGTCTTCATGAGTTTTTTCTTGGTTAGGCATTTTGAAAAATGACGCACACCTTGTTCTTTTAAAACGGTTTCTAAACGGTTTGCAGGTTTTTCCCGGAATTTTTTAGTTAATTATTTTTTTGCTAAAATATTTTGTATGTACTATTTGTAAAACAAATAACCAAAATAGACAGTTTTTTTGAGAAAGAAAAAAAAACTCTTAGTTTATTGACCTTATTAAATAAGCATAAAGTTAGAAACTTTAAACTGATTTTTCCTTCTCGGACAATGATGAAAGATTTCAAAACCAACTCTAGTGTAATTCTACACATGTGTACTCTCAAACCTCCAAAGGGTTTTCTCGGGACAAGAGGTTCGAATTAATAGTCATTTCGTGACACAGTGTTGCATCTTAGAAAGAAAAGTTAACACATAAAGTTTCAGCTAAAAATGTTGAGCGGTTGACAAGATACTGCAATTTTAATATTGACCTGGTTTCCCAAAATGACCCGGTTTTCATAACATTCTGAAAAAACATTTTTCTTAAAAAAACAAGAAATAAAAATGGCAACAATATGAAAATAAACGCATATAATGATTTTTTGATGCTGAATTCAATAAATGTACTTAAAATGCTCAAATATAAAAGGAACATGCTTAAAAGTTAATAAAATAACTAGTTTCTATAAACCAACTTTGGGGCCCAATATCTCAAAACACCCCCGTCAATTTTTTTTTTTTTTTTGCTGTTAGTATTTTCAGCTGCTTATAATCTTACTAGGCACAAAAAATCTAACTGCAAAAACAACTGAAACATATGGAACTTTAATTTCAAAGATATATCAAATTTTCAATAAATTATTTTAAAAAACTTGCAATAAAATATTATATTTAGTTTAAAGACTCCTTAAAAAAAACAAAAAAACTTTGCTATATTTAATCAAGTCTTAATTATATGATAACTTAATTGTTTGATCTTAACAACTGAAAAAAACATCCTGTTTTGTTTTTATATAAAAACTGAATAAGTGTGATATTGATGTGCATTTGTTTTTAAAATTTTGACAACTATTGATAATTGAAACTTTTGATAATTGTCCTGGTAAAGAACCCTTCACCAAATGTTTGTATGAGATTTGTGGAGAAAATACGAAGATGATTTTGAGATACACTACAAGCAGTGGCAAACTACTGATCGTGCAACACTATTGAGTTTAACAGCAGAAGTTCTAACGTTTGTTGAACTATAAGTATCTTGCTTTGAAAAGCTACAAGCTCAACCTTTTATTGCTCACTCTCAATCACAGTACCTTAACCAACTAAAACAAAATATGGATCAATCAAACATTATCATTTTTGGCGACTTTGCTGAAAATTATGCTTTTGTAGTCCAAGATGAAATACAAAGCTATCATAGGAACACCCAACAACGTTCTTTAAATCCATTAGAGGTATACTATAAAGGTGATAAAGGTGTACTGAGACATATTTCTTACTGTTTTATATCAGACGACATTACATATGATGTAACTTATGTGTAAAAATATTCCAACTAATCATACCAATATTAAAAATAAAATTTTCCAATCTGTCCAAATTACATTTATTCACTGGTGGTTGCGCAGGACAGTACAAAAATTGTAAAAGCTTTTACAATCTATGCCAACTCGGTAGCGAATTTGGCCTTAAAGTTGAATGAAACTTTTTTGCCACATCCCACGGAAAGCCACCATGCGATGGGATTGGCGGAACTGTAAAAAGCTTAACAGCACAAGAAAATTTAAAACGACCATACAGAAATCAAGTTCTCACATCAGAAGCTATGTATGAATTTTGCATTGAGAAAATCAAAAATGTTAACTTCATTTACATGAAGGGATTGGACTTATAATTGCAACGTGAAGAGCAAAAAGAAAGGTACACTGGTGTAACAACTCTACCTGGTACTCGTAGCTTTCATCAACTTATACATCTTGGAGATAACAGGGTTGGGGCAAAGAGGTGTAGTACGAACACTAATTATACAAAAATCCACAATCTTAAAAAGAAACAAGATATGTTTCAACTTGATACTGTCACTTTAGGTTGTTATGCAGCTGTAGTCTATAATGATAAGTGGTGGATCGGCATTGTAACTGAAACCAACCTAGATGAAGTTGATGCTAAAGTTAAGTTTCTCCACCCAAATGGTCCATCAATCTGTTTTAACTGGCCTGAAAGAGATGACTACTGTTTTATTCCCAACACCAACATATTGAAAAAACTATCTGTTCTACAAGCTTGCTCTAGTTCCGGTAGAAACTATGTATTTGAAAATGCTGAAATAGAGGAAGTACAAGTAAAGCGGGAACAATATTGTAAACTATTACAAACACAGTCAAAATGACTTACATCTTCGATACCTTTAAAAATCTTGTATATTTAAGTAACTTTTAAAATTACGATTAACTTATTTTTATTTTATTTGCAAATATTTTTTGGGAAATTTTTGAAAAAGTAATATATCTTTGAAATTAAAGTTCCATATGTTTCAGTTGTTTTTGCAGTTAGATTTTTTGTGCCTAGTAAGATTATAAGCAGCTGAAAATACTAACAGCAAAAAAAAAAAAAAATTGACGGGGGTGTTTTGAGATATTGGGCCCCAAAGTTGGTTTATAGAAACTAGTTATTTTATTAACTTTTAAGCATGTTCCTTTTATATTTGAGCATTTTAAGTACATTTATTGAATTCAGCATCAAAAAATCATTATATGCGTTTATTTTCATATTGTTGCCATTTTTATTTCTTGTTTTTTTAAGAAAAATGTTTTTTCAGAATGTTATGAAAACCGGGTCATTTTGGGAAACCAGGTCAATATTAAAATTGCAGTATCTTGTAGACACTAGATAATCGGTCTCGATTCTCGATTTCTCGTCTGGTATCGGTGCGATACCATACAGTATCGGTATCGAAATCACGCGATACTGGTATCGAAAGTATCGTTAATGTTGGTACCGTTTAGTATCGTTTGGTCTCGATGCGATACTTTACAGTATCGACTTCGAGATCACGCGATACTGGTATCAAAAGTATCGTTTATGTTGGTATCGTTTGGTCTCGGTGCGATACCTTACGGTATCGATATTGAAACTAGTATCAAAAGTTATCGGTTATGTTGGTATTGTTTGGTACCGATAGTATCATTTGGTATTGCAACTCGGGTCATCATGAGAACTTCCATGTTATTTTTATAAACGATTTGTAATTTGAAATAGTAAATTCGTATAATTAATGAGATATATATATGGCTCATTTATTATAAAAAAAAAAGTTCTCTAAGCTGGTTGTATGACATCATGTTTATCATTTAATTTCTCATCTGGTATCTTTGTTTTAATTTAAATAATTGTGTGGTACCACTTCTGTATTTTAATTTCTCATCTGTTATCCTTATTACAATTTTTTCTACCGTGATTAAAAGGAAAGAAAAGATTTTTTCAACATTTATTTCTATATTAAATTTTTACAAACTATTAAATTATGTTAAACAGTGTGTAAGGGCGGACAAAAAGGTAAGGGAGGGCGGTGGTATTCGGTGTAACTACCCCCTTCCCCTACCTAAGAAACTTCAAACTTCAAAATATTATTGATAAAATTAAAAAGATAAGAAAAAATAAAAAAATTGATGTAACCATTCAATATATTTATTATTGCTAACTATCTTATAATCTTTCTAAAATCATTCTAAATATCAAATGAAACAGTTGTTTTATTTTGAAAAAATGCAAACCTTATTTTTATATTTTTTTTGGTCCGACTACCCCCCAAAGAAAAATGACCTGGATCAGCCCCTGCAATGAGTAATTTTCCATATCGTTATTCCAACTCTATCGAACTTTTATTCCATTCAAGTGAAAATTTTCCTTGCGGATATAATCTGCAAGGGAATAGTTCATTAAAGAGTGTTTTTCATAAAATTCTCCAAAGAAAGATGCTTGTGATGCAATCGTTAATGATTATTCTAAACGCTTATTAGAAATTATTGTTCAAAAGGAATTGATTTTGTAACAGTCACTACAGTTATTTTAATTTAATTAATTGTGTGATATCGCATTCATATTTTAATTTCTCTTCTGGTATCGTTACTTTAATTAAATCACTCGTGGTATCGTAATTCTCGCTTTGTTCTGTGTTCAACATTCAACAACTAAACTTTAGTTTTAATCAATTAAACATACTTTAGTTATTAAAGAAAGCTAACCTTCACTCGTTATGCCTTTTACAACATCTTTAATCTGGGATTATTTCAAGAAAAATATAGGTAAGCACTACCAGGGGCGGATCCAGGAATTTGTAACTGTGTGGCCAAATTTGGGATAACCAACTTTACTTTTGGTGTTCCTGTGGGAAGGGCTTGTGAGTAAAAGCTAAGCCCATGGGCGTCACTTTTATAACATTTTTTACTTAAAATCATAGGGAGACTTAATTTGTTTTCTTCTCTACTTAACCATCCCAGATTTAATAAGTTGAGAGCGCACTTGAAGTACACTAATTTTCACAAATGTGGGTAAAAACTTCGTTGATAAAGCCTTTCAAATTTTTCCATAAGGACTTTTTCATGGAATATAAAGAACCCTTGTCGGCAGGCCTTAAAGATTATTTATATTATACTTGTAGACTTGCAAAAAATAATATCATTATATCAAGTTCCTAATTATTTATGTAATCCCAGAACACATATTTAAAAATCATTAGAGATAGAATATTTTAATTTTTAGAGGTAAAATATTTCATATATGAGGAGTGGACTTGCAAAACCAGATAAAATTCACTTTTTTAAAAAAACAACTTTTTGCTGTTATTGAAGTCTGTTCACCTAATGTGTTTATTCGATACAATTTTGCTAATGGAATGCTATGCTAAACAGTCGAGTCAAGCTTGGTAAAGTGTTGTTTTGTATTGTTTTTAGTTATCCTATTAATAATAAAGTTATTCAAAATGTTGCCTTGGCTATTTAGTTCATAAATTAGACATGTAATACTTGTCTAACTTATTTAACGAAGTGCACCAACGAGAAGGTAAAGACTTTGCACTCCATCTGTAAACTGTCATGTTGCCTAAGGTTAGCCCTCCATTTCTGGATTCTTTCCTTTTCTTGATAGGCAGGTTAAGTGAAGTATTAGTAATGTTTTCTAAGGTTAGCCCTCCATTTCTGGATTCTTTCCTTTTCTTGATAGGCAGGTTAAGTGAAGTATTAGTAATGTTTCCTAAGGTTAGGCCTCTGTTTTTGGATTTTTTATTTTTCTTGATAGGCAGCTATGCCCAAATTTTTTTAATATCTTTTTATAATTTCTTTTTTCTTTTTTTTTAATTTTTAATATATAAATATATAAGACAAAATATAATACAACAAGTTAACTAAAAACTAAAAAATTTAAAACTAATATAACCTGAAAACACTTTCAACATCAAGAATGAATAGAAATAATTTGCTTATGAAAAATGATTTTTACTGTTTACAAGTTTAAAATATTGAATAGAAGTTTATGTAAGACACTTAAAACTACTACTTACTCATCAATTCTAAATTTACTCATCATTTGAATATTAACTCTAATTTTCTGTCTCCTTTGGATGCAAAAATTTCAATAACTCTGCTAATATCTGGAACTATTTCCTGATGAATAGACATTAATGCAAGTCCATTCAATCTATTTTCAGACATAGTACTCCTGGTGTAAGTTTTTATTCTCCTAAGAGTAGATATTGACCTTTCACACTCACAAGTTGTGATTGGTATTGTAGCAAGTATATGAAAAGCCTCTAAAATGTTTGGAAAGCCTCTGATATCCATGAACTTTAATGTATCAGAAATAGTAGATGGTAATTCTGTCTTTTCTTTCTAAAATTCCTCCCATAACTCTAATTCGGCATGAATTGATGAGAAATGAGGAAGATCTGATTTATAAAAATTCAAAAACATTAAGAACTTTTCTTTCCATGGGCAAGATCTAAAATATTGCTTTACTAAGTAAGCAGGAATAGCACATAGACCATTATAAACAATCATGCTCTCAACATCAAACCTGTTTTCTAGTTCATTGAGAAGATGATTCACAAGAGGCAATGTAATAGAAACTTTAAAATAACCAGATATAGTATCACATATTTGATTATCTCTATGTTTCTAAACACCACATGTTCTAGGTTTTTTTTCATTAACCTCAAATGTTTTTGCCAATGCAAGAGCAACTTTATACCATTTGTCATGGTAAGCATCAACATTTCTCTGTATTTCTTTTAAATGTTTAGTCAAATTTTGAATTTCATCTACTTGCTGGGAAATATCAAAAGATTTAGTTTGAAGGGTGATGGAAATTCCATAAAAGTAATCCAGAAGCTGTTTAGTTAAAACCAAAGAAACAATAAAAGAAAAATTTGTCAACAACTTCATAAAAGAAGATGCTTTTGAAGATGTTTCTTTATTAAATTCTTTTAAATTATTGTCTTCCATTTCTTCAAAAGCAGAAAAAACTGCTGAATAATTATCAAAAAACACATCAAGTCCACAAAGCTTTTGCACCCACCGAGTTCGACATGTGTCAATAAGTTTTGCCTGACCAGGAAGAAGGTATTTTTTTAAACAATTACTTCTTTTAGGAGACAAGTTAAAAAAATAAGATATGTCTTTAACTTGCTCAAGCAAAATTTTTACTTGCTGGATTTGGCAACTCTTTCCAACAATTAAACTAAGTTTATGTGAGGCACAGTGGACAAATAATGCCATTGGATTGATTTTTTTTATAAGAGATGAAACACCTTTGTATTCACCTGACATTGAAGCAGCTCCATCATAAGACTGGCTTCTGCAATTTTTTATATCTAAACCGAATTCTTTCAAAGTTTCAAGAATGTTGGTAGCTATATTTAAACCAGTTGTTCTTGTTTTGCATTCTAAAAACCGTAAAAAAACCTCCTTAATACTACTGTTCAAGTCAACATAACGTATGACAATAGAAAGTTGTTCTAACAATGCACAGTCTGAAGCTTCATCTGCTATAATAGAGAAGTACTTACTTTTTTAAATATCATTTATTAGAATCTCTTCAATTGCATTTCCACAACACTCAATCAACTCATTTTGAGAGGTCTTTGAAATATATGTAGAGTTTTTTGGGGCAGAGAGAAGATGCTCCTTTAGAATTAAATCACCTGCATCAACTCTAAAATTTAAAAGCTCAATAAAATTACCCAACCCTGTAATTTTTGAAGGTTCTCCAATTTCTCCTTGATATCTTCTATCATCTCTATGACCTCGTAAAGGCATATCATTTCGACCCAAAAACATTATTGTCTTAACAATTGATGCAAGTTTTTTTTTGTTTTCCTCTATAAGCTGCTTTCTAGAAATATCTAGAGAAATTTCAATAGGCAAAGTGTTATTTTTAGCTCTAGATAAAAGCATATTATAACAATGCATGGACTTGATGTGTAATCCGTCAACAGTTTTCTCATGATCATTGAAAACTTTTAAAGCATTACGCCAGGTATTGAATGGTTCTTTGAACAACTTACATAATGCATATTTGTTTGGTAAACTTGAACCAAAAAGAGTGCATGGAAGACAATATGCACCATCCTCAATTTTAGAATAACAAAGCCAAGAAAACTCATCTAACCATTTTAACAAAAAATGTCTTTTTCTGCTTTTACCTGTTAAGGGGAAATGGAAGCATTTATCTGGAACCCAGACATTACTAATTAGAGATAACAGCTCATTATCATTTGTTCCTGATTTTAATTTTTCACCCTGTAGATGGTATGAAGAAACATCATAATTTGAATAGGATGCTAGCTGATTTGTATTTAATAAACTAACATCAGCAACCATGTTTTCCTTAAGTGGAACATAAGAGTCAATATTGTTTTTATCACTGCTGTTGATGTCTTTTGAAACAATTACTTCAGTTTTAACTGTTTTATTACAATTAGCCAACTTATCTAAATCTGAAGTGTTCCTGGAAACAGCAGGAAAAGATAATTTACACTGAACTGTTTTTTGTATTTTATTCTCTGTTGCTGAGAAACTTGTCTTTGAAATTTGTTTTCTTTTGATACTAGGCAAAGTTGTATCACTCATTAAAAAAGTTGGTTGTTTGTTTGGAAGATCTTTAATCAGTGTTACAAAATGATTTGGATTAAAACATAAAGCACTTTTGTTTTTTGTTTTATCTAAATTGCACCACAAAATATTTATTGGACTATTTAATTTTTGGATACGAGGCTCTATAACAGTGTTAAAAAAGCTATAATACTTTTTAAAACCAATTTCAGGATAGACAGATTCAATAGGTTGCTTTATATCACTAGATAATGCTATTAGGCAAATAAACGATGAAAATGTTTTATCAAAGCAATTTAAACATGCTTCTTTTAAAAGAAGTTCTGAAATCATATTATCATTAATTGTTGAAAAACTATCAGAGCATTTAAATGAAACAGCTATAAAAAACAAATTAGCAAGCTGAGAATATTCTGATCTATGTTGATTAAAATAACTCAAAAAATAACTATACCTTGCGTAAAAGTTTATGTTTTCAAATATCTCAATTGACGTTAGCAATCGTAGAATTTTTGAAGAATGCTTACTGTCATTTAAAATCAAAGAGACTGAGCTGTAAAGACAATTTCCATCTTCAGCAGTTCTGACACAAAAAAACAATATTTAATGAAAAGTAATATTAATAATAAAAAGATTAGTGTAATTTTAGTATACACCATAACTTTTTAATAAACAACCAAATCATTTATATATTATGCAAGTGATTTGGTTATTACTAAACACACTAGTCACATAATTTTAGTGAATTGTTTGTTTAATAACAAGATGTTCCAATAACTAGTTAAATAGCTAAAAAAAAAAAAAAAAAAAAAAAAAAAAAAAAAAAGTCCATTAAAAATGGACTGAATTCTCAAAGAAAAGAAATAGAAGAAAATAATGCAATGAAGGTCTAAACTGTTCATGTTTCTAACATCCGGAATTTGGGTCTATTTTGTGATATTATTTGAATTAAAAATAATTAAAAAAAGTTCTAAAGAAAAAAAAATACCTTAATGCTGTATAACCAAGATTTCTTTTAACTAAGGGAACAAAATCCATCATTTCTGTATTGAATTGGTAAGAATCAGGTTTTCTTGGGAACATTAAATTTATCTCAGAGAGCTCTTTAATGAGTCGAGTTTTGTAATTTAATACATTAGGCCAATGTTTTGATTCTAGTGCACAAGCAACTAATTCTTCGGTTATATGTGGATTCATATTTTATTACATTTAAAAAATCAAATGACAAAAACCAAGTTATCTTAGATAATCTGACGGTAGCGAATAAAAACCTGTATTTGTTAGCTCCAATTTAACAGCATATTTTTTTAAATCGGACACGTTAAAACCAACTATGTGGCCAAGTTTTATTTTCACGGTTGAAACTTCGATAAAAGATCAATATTTTAATACTTTTTTATAGCATTTATTGATTGAATAAAATATCGGTAACGTAAAATAAGAACTGTTGTGGCCATGGCAGAAATCTCCATAGCCAAAATCCGTAAATTACGGCAGACAAATTTCAATTTTTAGAAATATTCCTTTAGCGCAAAAACCCAAAACTAATTTGGCTACCGTTAAATTTAAGCTATATGGCCAACGAACTTCAATCCGTCGCTAGACAAAAAATTGTTACGCAAGTCTTACAAAATATTTTCAAATTCTTTTCAATAACTTAGTATACCTCTAAAATATTTCCATATTTAATCCCAAAAATTCTAAAAAAAAAAAGATCTTTAATAAATATTACATACATTTTCTTATAAATCAGTTGGACTTCAAACTATGTGGCCATTGCCACAATGGCCACCCCTTAGATCCGCGCCTGACTACTTATTAAGTATTTTTTATACTTTATCTAAAAAAAGTGGCCACTTCAAGATCGACGTCAATTAGAAGTTGATCATAACATCATTACTTTGATTGCTACTGAGTGCTTGCCGTTCAGTTTTGCTGATTCTGAAAATTTTAAGAGGTTTATGAACAAAATATTACCAAATGCCACAATAAAACATTCAACAACTTCTCAAAAAAAAAAACTCCCTCAGCTTTACCATACACTGAAGGTAGTAATGCATGAAGATATGGAAAAAGAGCTCATAGATCTTAATCAGGTTGCCATAACCACCGACCACTGGACATCAAGGGGAAATGATTCATACATGTCCGTGACATTACATTATATCTCGCAAGACTTTGCCCTAAAGAAATTTACATTAGAAGTGTGCCTATTCAAAGAGCGACACACTGGTATCAACATTGCAAAAGCACTTGATAGCACATTCTCATACCTTGAATCATTAAAAAAAATACCCAATAAACTGTGTGTTATTGATCAGGCATCAAATATGACATGTGCTCTAAACAACAGTATCTTTAATAACTAAAGAAGAAGGTTCTGTTACATGCAGTGATCACAAACTCAACACTGCACTTCAAAGAACAGTTGAGGGTACCCCGGAACTGAAAGATGCTTTTCTTAAAGCCAGCTCACTTACTACCAGGCTTCATAAATCGACAGCCTTCAGTGCTTCGTTGAAAGATGTTTGTTCTAGGTTAGATGTGAGTTATCTCACAATACCCTCCACAGTAACCACGAGATGGAACAGCCATTACGATATGCTGCACGTCATGCTTCGACTGAAGGTTCCACTCATATACTTACGCGATACAGAAGGTGATGATTGGAAGAAAACCGTACCTTCAGATGAACAGTTCCTACTCTTTGAAGCTATTGTTCCAGTGTTTAAATCTGTTAAAGAATTATCAGTTTTTTTATCTTCTGACACAGATATCCGAATTGACATGTCACTGTGGAAAGTAACAGCACTCATCAACTTCATCGAGAAAGAAAAAAATAATTATGTTACTCATGGAAACAACAAGTTAGTAGAAAAATTCTTGCAGGACTTATTATCAGAACTAAATAAGAGATTCCCAGACAAAGGCCGTAAATTACCCGCATTTGCACTAGGACATTACCTTCATCCATTTTTTCGTGGACATCTTCTTGATGTTGACAATGAAAATATTCAAAAACTGGTTGAAAACCATCCCACAACCAAAGAATACTTTGAGAATTCTTCATTGTCTGTCTCAAGCTCCAGTAATAACAACGGTAGTAACGATTCCGTTGCTGATAATGCACAAGGTTGGGAGGAAAATGAGTACAATATTATTTTAGCAAAGTATAAGGAAGATACTAATTCACATCATATACACGAAAACCCTCCTATTAAACTTGAAATGGAAAAATACCAAAAAAAAATAAGATCCAAAAATGCAGGAAAAGCTGACACCTTAGAATGGTGGAAGCAGCATGCAGCGGAACTTCCTATCCTTTCGGGTGTTGCAAGATCTTGGTTGGCAACTCCACCAACCTCTGCATCATCTGAAAGAGCATTTTCTGCTTCTGGCCTTGTCATCACTGATCGTAGATACAATCTCGATAGTGACAAGGCAGATAAGCTCGTATTTATAATGCAGAACTATTCCGCTCTTGAAAATTACATTAAAAAATGGCCCATCGAACAAGAAAATGAAAGTGATATAGAACATGAATCAGACTTATCTTTGCCAATATTAATAGAAGAAAATCCTAAAATACCAACGAAACTTTGGCAAAGGAAAAAACAACGAATGGACGATAGCCAAAGTATTGTAGATTATTAAAAAACAATAACTAAATCTCTAAAAAGCAATTGTATTTGTATTTAGTTTATAAAAAATTCAATAAGTCACATTTTGATTTTTTTTTTTTTTTTTTTTATTGAGTCTTGATTCGAGACCATGCGATACTATACGATTCTTTTTATTATCGGTATCGTTTGGTATCGAAGCGATACTGATAGTATCGACATTGGAACATAAGCGATACCACACGAGACGAGACCTTCCTTCTCGGTATCGAGTGGTATCGAACCGATACTGATAGTATCGACATTAGTATATAAGCGATACCACGCGATACGAGACCATTCTTCTCGGTATCGACTAATACGATACCGATTATCTGGTGTCTAGTAATTATGCTACTTAGAAATTTAGATCTCAAAGCTGGGTTATGCAATGGTACTCAAATGAAAGTTTGTGCTCTTCAAAATAGTTATATTGATGCAGAGGTTTTGACAGGTGTTTCTGGTGGTAAACGGGTTTTTGTTCCTCAAATTCAGTTGGCTCCATCAGGTTCTAATTTACCTTTTGTTCTGAAACATCGTCAGTTTCCTGTCAGATTGGCTTATTCAATGACAATTAATAAAAGTCAAGGTCAAACATTTGATAGAGTTGGGGTATATCTCAAAAAACCGTGTTTCTCTCATGGTCAACTATATGTTGCATGTTAAAGAACTAGAGCATTTAATAGTTTGTTTTTCAAAATTGATAAATATCTCATTCAAGGTATGGTAGGTGAAAAGTGTTACACAAATAATGTTATATTTTCTAATGTTCTTAATTTATAGTCTTTAGATTTTTATCTCGAAATTTACTGTTTGTAGGTTGTGAGGACGTTTTGAATGTATAACATTATTTTAATTTATTTTTTTTCATAGTTTTTGATAAATATATCTATCATTTAATATTGTTATAAAATGCGTTTATATGTATTATATAAAACCATATTTTTTTATTGTTGTATAAATGTTTAAATTATGTTGTTTCCATGTTTCAAAGTAGTGTGACTTGGCATTATGTTGAGCAAGATTGATAACTTTGCCAGCCAAGCCGTGTACTTATAGCAGAGGTGTGACTTGGCAGCATTTAGTGCCAGGCGGCGTTACTGCTTTAGAGCTAGGTGTTGTCTAGCCTTTTTTAATTATTCTGGAAACACATAATTATGTCTGTTAATGTTTAGCGTAATGTGTATGAGAGAGTATGCAACCTTGATCTTTAATGTTTTAGTTGCCTAAATTTGAAGTAATTGAATAACTAATATTGAATATAAAAAACAAATATACTTTTATGTATTTATATGTTTAGTTAAAAGATATGTTTAGTTAACTTTAAATTGGTTTTCTAAATTTGTCTTTCATATTTTAATTTGGTTTGTTATTTTCGCTGGATTTTAGGATCAAGGGTGTAAATATTCTGTTGTTATGTGTTATTGTTGTGATGTTTTGTGTTGATAGACTGCTTGGCTTAACTTCACGTTGGTGTCTATAATATTAAAAATGAATAATAGGTAGTTTCATCATTGGAACTTACTGTTTTTATTCACTAAAAGCCGAGACAACATCATGCTAAAAATGCAATTTATATCTTAATTTGATTTTTTTTTAAATTTTTTTATTAGTATTGTTAATCCTTTTGTACTTCGAAACAGATTTTATAGTTACATTTTCGATAAATGTTGATATTGACTGCCATGTCAAAATGGGTTACTATAAATAGGTAAATCGATTTTCAGTTTTTATGTGGTGTTTTTTTTTTTTTTTTTTTTTTGTAATTATGGTATCATAATTCCTTTTTTTTTTTATTTAGATTTACGATTGACGCATACGATTTATAAAAAAAAACCTGATTTCCTTTTATTGTAAATTTTTGTCAGTTAAAATGATATAACTATATGCAATTATTTCAATTTTTTTTAAATTCTCCCTATTTTATGCCTAATAATTTGCTGTACGTAACTTAGGGGATCTTTTTAAACGGGGGGTCGCAACTAAAAACCTTTAAAAACAAGGAGAATATTGTAGTTTTGCGCATTTGTCAAATTTCGAGTTACTTAAATTTTATAAGGTGTTTAATTAATTAGCTTAGTTTGCATTTGCAACACTTTTGAGTAAAGAAAAAATTCTTACACATGTAAATCATTGTTTTACATTTTATTATTCTAATAAAAGGTCTTCATCATAAACCTGATTACTCTTAATAAAAATAGCTCTTATCTCCTGACGACCATTAAAGCAAAAACGGGGAAGGGAGGTCCTTTATTAGTGTCAAAATATTTAAGAGAATTAAATTTCGAGTAACAAAAGGAATTTTTAGTAAATAGTAGCAAATTACCGTTTACTAAAAACTATTGAAACAAAGAGGCCGTATATAAAAACGTGTTGAACAGACTTAACAAGACCCGGGTGTGGTCAGCTTGGTTTACAAACATGAAATTATGTCACGTTAAAATCTATGAACGTAACGTAACCTTTAAAAGCCAATTTAAAACATTTTTGGTAGCTAAATGTGATAGTACATTGTAAGTATAGATGTGATAGTATAGTAAAAAAACCATTTTAAGATTTTTTGGCTCATAAAATGGATTTAAGACTTAATTTATTGTTGTTTCCTGTTAAACCGCATTAAATAACGATTGGAAGGCTATATGGCCAAGACGGAATATGCGACATAAATATCAAATTAGTATTTTACTCATTCACAAAAAATGGAGTTAAGACAGATTAACACAAACGTCCAGATATGTTTACTGCACATATCAGTAAATAAACTAATTAGTTGCGTAATGAGTTAGACGCATTGATGAGTTATTTTAGGGATTGATTAAAATTGATGGTTTATTTATAATAGACAAGAATTTAGCTTTACTTTTTTGTCAATTTAAAGCATGATGAAGTGTTATTATTTTGTGTCAGTAACTAAAAACGTATTGTGTTGAACTTAGTAATGTCGAGGAAAATGGTTCTGCCTTACACTGGTATGACCTATGTCAGTTGAAAATTACTCAAATAATGTTAAATAATTGGTAAATTTTTTTACCTCCGCATACTTTTTATTTTAATTTTACAGATGGTTCAATTTTTTCAATTTGAAGGCGTTTTTCTAAAAAGGTATTAGTTAAGGTTTCGCAACTTTAAATTGTGGAAAACAGCCACTATAAATTAAGTAACAGACCGACCATAACCCGTATTACGGGTTGCTTTTTGCTAGTATACATAAGTCGTTTTTATTAAACAATATTTATTTACATCAACTATTTTTAATTCAACAAAGAACCTAGACTGAAATGCGCAATGGAAAAATATCATCATTTTTTTTTTTCAACTACTTTCTAAAGGAATTTTTTTATATTTTCTATTCTGTTATTTTTTCTAAGAAAGAATATATAGATACAGAGAAAAATAAAATATACTGAAATATGGGCAGATTTATGTTTATAAACTTTCATGTCAACAGATTACAGTCAGTTTTCCATGTTAAATACATAAAGTATGTATCTAATATAAAATAAATCTAATATAAAACAAAATAGTAAACTTACTCAAATCAGTATCAGTTACACTGTGTGAAGAACTAAAAAACACGGCGCTACTGCAGTTTCTCCCCCCCCCCCCTTTTTTTTTTTATGATTGATTATGATAGAGAATTTTATGCTGATTAAGAAAAATATAAAAACATAGACTTGAAAATTAACGGAAAGTGCTCTAATTCGAAGTCAAAGTTGTAAAAAATCCCACTAAAAACCCTTATATTCGCCATTTTGAAAATAATAAGTTAATGATCTTTTTGCTGACAAAAGCAATACATTAATAGCATGGTTTTTACGTTAAAAAAGTCGTTAAAGTATGTTTATTTTGCGCAATTTTTTGTTACTATAAAAATAGCCGTTTTTTAATTTATTAGAGAATAAACTATATTGCAAGTAATGTACTTTTGTAATAAATTTTAAAAAAGAATTCAACAGTTTTTTTTCCTAAAAGAAAAAACTTTTGAAACTTAGTTCATAGTTGGTTTATCACATGTAAAATTTAGAAAATGTAACCTTTAAACCGTTTTTTTTTATAAAAAAAAAAGCGTACGATACAATAATAATTATTCATCAATTTTTCTACATTCTCACATTCTACGTTCAACCTTTATTTGAAATCTTCCATTAATTTCATTTCGTTATAACTCTTTCGTTATAATACTTTAAAACAATAAGGCTAAGGCTGATGGAAACCCGGTCTGTTTATTGCGCAATGTAATGGTAATTAATTTTCGTCAAAAATGAAAGCGTTTTGAAAAAAAATGGGGAATATTAGGGTTTTTAGTGGGATTTTTTACAACTTTGACTTCGAATTAGAGCACTTTCCGTTAATTTTCAGGTCTATGCTTTTATATTTTTCTGAATCAGCATAAAATTCTCTATCATAATCAATCATAAAAAAAAAAAGGGGGGGGGGGAGAGAAACTGCAGTAGCGCCAAAAACACTTCAGTTCTTTTCAATTGCTCTAAAAAAATAACTTTCAGCTCTTTCCAATTGCACTAAAGAAATAAAACAAAACTTGCTTAGCTGAGTTGCCTTGTTTATAAGAATCTGAAAACAGATAAGTAAAAAACCAAGAACAAAAAAACATTTATTTATTAGAACTACTATATTTAAGCAAATTAAGTTAAACAAAGAATAACGCCAATTCTCCTTAAAGGCTAAAAAAAAAATTTTCAGCTCAAATTTACTTGCAGACCTTGCTTGTAAAACCATGTGAATAAGAAACACATTTAGAAAAGCCTAGAAACTACTTAAAAATGACATGTGCAACATTGAAGTTTGAAAGTTGACTGGACTAATTATTTGCAGATGTTTTTAAAAAATTCATATAAATTTACATATATTCGCTTTTAATATCATATAAATCCATCATATGATAAATTTGAAATGAAAAAATGTAATGGATAAGTGGATAAGTAAATACAAAGAAAAACATCATATATGAATCATAAATCAATATATCTGATAGAGATAAGATGTCATGATAAGAGAGTAACAGTTGTTAAATATTGTTATTTCATGTTAGCTTTTAGAAAACAATATATGTTGGTACACCATGGTTCTAAAAATTCAAATTGAGATATAAACAAAATGTATATACGGCAAAATGATTTTTCTTGAGTGCCTTTTAGTAAATGATTAAAAGCAGTGAGTTTTAATAATAAAACCACTTATAGTTTTTAACAATAGACACCAACATAAAGGTAAGCCAATTGTAACAACATTAGTAACATAAATAACAAATTTACGCAAAATCTTGCTCAACACGTTTGCCAAGTCACACACTTGTGACACACACTACATGAAAACATGTAAACAACATAATATAAACATATATACTAACTATAAAACATAATATATTTGTTTAACTTTATATAACATATATAAACACCTCATATAATATTTATATACACAATAGATACATTTTATACAATTTTAAAAACACATTTATAAAACAATTATATAACACATATTACCACATACATATATTTATCAAAAACTTTTTAACTTTGAACATAATATAAACATATATGCAAATTATCAACATATACAACTTGAACTGCGCGAACAAAAAACTTAAAAGAAACATGAAAAAGTCTAAAAAGATTCATATATACATTCATATATAAAGACATATTTTGTAATAAAATATCAAATTATAATCCTATTTATTTTAAAACAAATACTTATCGAATAAAGAACAAAAAACAGATAGAACTGCAATCCTTACAACAAAATTTAACGTTTAGCAACAATAAAATGTCAGTGTTGGCTCGAAATTTAAATTTATTTTTCTAAATTTTCTAAAACAGAACAAAAAATTCGGCGCAACTGCAATTTCTGCCCCCCCCCCCTTTTTTTTTTTTTATGATTGATTCTGATCGCGACCTGAGTGCTTATTTGTTCTAACTCCAATTTTGTAAAAAATCAAAATAACTATAAAGCAGTCAATAAAGCATCAAAATCTTTATATTTTTATTGTTGATTTTGTGTAATAATGTGCCGGGTACTTGACAATTATAAAAATGTCTCTTATGCAAGAAGTTGATAATGCTCATAGCTTAATTGAAAAAACTTTAGATAAAAATGAAGTATTTAGCCCAATTAGCTTAATTCGTATATTAAAAACGCTGAGAAGAAAGCCCCAACTCCACATTCTGCAGATGAGATCATCAGATTTTTTTAACTTTGAAAAAGTATCAAAGACTATGAATTTTTTGCAGATACATTTTTTTTCTGTCAAACAACTAAAATATCATTCAAATATGCCGCATTTTTTAATATACAAGGACTGTCACTCTATCACTGAACCAGAAATATGTAAGTATTTTGAAAAAAGGAAGGACGTTGCGAGTTGGCGCAAAAACACAGTTGCAGGAAATAGTCCCAATCTCTAGTGTTTCATTATTAACATCACCAATTCCTTTAAGCATAGAAAAAACTAAAGATATAAAGTCAAAGCTATGTTTTATGCCTGCAATTGACTGTGCTTTTTATGAAACAATCTTAAGATAAAAACTTTTTGTCGTACTAAAACTGATTTTTTTAAAAATAATCTTTGATTTTTACTGAATGCTGAAATTATTTCATATTGTTTCTGTATAGTGTACCTTTAAATATCCACTATCACAATGTAGACAGTGGTAGTGTCATGGTTTTGGGGGTAACTCTTCTTTGGTAATTTTATAAAGAAACGCTTTATTTACTTGAAGAAACAGTTTAAAGCAATAGTCAAATTATGAGTATTGCAAACGTGGTAAAATGCTTCAAAAATGTTATCCTGATTTCTGTTATTGGAGATAGAATAAACAAGCATTGTTTTTTTACAAATGTTTTTTTGAAGAATACTATCTCCAAATCAATTCAATTCATTTTAAAAAACATTTTTAGTATAAAAAAATGTTTAAAGTTAATCTGAAGAAATATAATTACTATCTCTTTCAAATAAAGTTAGTTAGAAATTTTAAAGGCGTATATATGTTAAGAAAAATAACTTTAAATCTTTTATCCACATTTTTTCAATGATGTGTTTTTGGGAGTTAGAATAAATAAGCACTCGGGTCGCGTGATAGAGAATTTTATGCTGATTCAGAAAAATATAAAAACATACACCTGAAAATCAACGGAAAGTGCTCTAATTCGTAGTCAGAGTTGTAAAAAATCCCGCTAAAAACCCAAATCTTTGCCATTTTGAGAATAAGATGATCTTTTAGCTTACAAAAGCAATACATTAATAGCATGTTTTTTACGTTAAGAAAGTCGTTAAAGTATGTTTATCTTGCGCAATTTTTTTGTGGCTATGAAAATAGCCGTTTTTTGATTTATTAGAGAAAAAAACAATATTGCAAGTAATGTACTTTTGTAATAAATTTTAAAAAAGAATTCAACAGTTTTGTTTCCTAAAAGAAGAACTTTTGAAATTTAGTTCATGATTGTTTTATTACGTGTAAAATTTATAAAATATAACACTCAAACCGTTTTCTTAACAAAAAAAACCAGCGTACAATGCAATAATAATTATTCATCAATTTGTCTACATTCTCACATTCTACGTTCAACCTTTATTTGAAATCTTCCATTAATTTCATTTCGTTATAACTCTTTCGTTATAATACTTTAAAACAATAATGCTAAGGCTGATGGAAACCAGGTCTGTTTATTGCGCAATGTAACGGTAATTAATTTTCGTTAAAAATGAAAGTGTTTTGAAAAAAAATGGCGAATATTAGGGTTTTTAGTGGTTTTTTTTACAACTTTGACTTCGAATTAGAGCACTTTCCGTTAATTTTCAGGTCTATGCTTTTATACTTTTCTGATTCAGCATAAAATTCTCTATCATAATCAATTATTAAAAAAAAAAAAAAAAAAAAAGGGGGGTGGGGGGTGGAGAAACTGCAAGAAGCGTCATATACCTCTCCTAGGACTAACAGGAATTGTCAACCAGGAGCCTCAGGTACATCCTTCAACATAATTTTAGCTCCACAGAGAACTAAGAGGTGTAAAAGAACAATCTACATACTTCAGCATCCATTACATATGTTTTGACAAAACAGGTAAAATTTTAAGATTTATTTAAAATAATGAGTTGGAAAAGCTTTTTTTAGGTGGAGGGGAGTGTACGAATAGTAACAGGGGATAATTTACTGAGAGAACTGTTAAGTATTTAAGACAAGGGTGGGTTTGGTTCAAGATTCCGGGTTACAAAATAAGTAGTGAAGAAGAAGCTTGAGAAGTCTTACAAACGCTACAAGAAACTGTGTAGTCTTAGAACCCTTATGGAAATAAACAAGATGAAAAAAGAGCAATATAAAACAAAAACAGAGAGTTTTATAAAAGAAGCAAACTGTGTCTTTCCTGTTTATAAAACAGACATCTTAAAACTTATAAGAGATGACGAAAATAGAGGCAAGGTCAGTGTTCGAGCTGAAACTTCACTTCTGTCCTCACTTTTCAAGATTGCTGATGTTAATCTAAATACAGTTCCTGTATCAAAGAGTATTCTACACAGAAACAAAAAGATTAGGATTGAAAATGAAGCTAGAATAGTCAGAGAAGAAAATCTGGAAAAAGTTCGGGGTTTAAAGGTTGTCGTTAATTTTGATACAAAACTGGTCAAACACTATCGAACTGACCAAAAAATGTCTGAAACTGTAGAAAGGCTTGTTCTCAGTATATCATCCACCCAGGTCAATGAACCCTTAGATTTCTTGCTAGAAGTTCTAGAAATTGAGTCATGTAAAGGGTAGGATTAAGCTATAGCTATTCAGAACATATAAGAGTATTATGAGCTTATTGACCAGATCATTGGTTGTAGTGCAGATACCACGGCCTCTAATACTGGAAAATACAAGGGGGCAATTAAGTTCTTAAAAATCATGTGCTTAAAAAATCTGTGCTTTGGCTGCTCTGTAGGTAAATATTTTAATAACATATTTTAAAAGTTTGTTGCACTAAACTGTTGCAAAATTATTATATTTTGTATCTTTTGAAAATTGATCTTTAAAGGCACCATATATCTGATAGGCATATTTCCCATGCAATGGATTATATTCGAAGTTCAACAAAATCTCCATCACGTGCAATATATAAAGATTTTCAAAAAATCTGGCCAGAAATAAAAGAAAGAGCAAATAATGTTGATTAGTTGCTGTTTTTCAACTATGGAAGAGAAGAGTATATGGTAGGTACTGATTTTCATAGAATAGTATTAGATACTAAGAACTTCTGCATAACAGCCCTAAAACAAGATTGCTTTCAAAGAGGGGATAATAAAGTTCTTTTTGAACTTATAGTCATTTACCTTAGTGGCCATGTACTGGTTTCCAGTCCAAACAACCAGGTGCCCACCGTCAAGCAAGGGTCATGGCTGATTGTCTATACTTGCTTACAATACAGCTGACTTCAAAGATTAGTTTAAAGTTGAATAATAGTGAGAAAGATATGCTCGAACTGTAAACTGACTTTATTGTCACATTTTATGGAGCATACTTTTTAAAGTCTCCTCTGGCGGCCCAGGCTCCATCACATGATTTGGATGCTTTTAAGCTAGCTTATGAAATGGTGAGCAATAAACTATATATATCCAAGTATGGTCCCTGAGAAAACTGTTCCATGCAAGCTTGTCCTGTTATAGTTGGTACCTAACCCCACAGCTAGTTATTCTTTCAATGGCAAATAGACATTTAGAACTGAAGGAAAGAGCTGGACTAGCTCAGAAGCTGCTAGGTTTCAATTATCCGCAACCTGATGATTTTGAATGGGAACAACCTCAACCTCCAATTAATGTGGTTCCTTTGTCAGTTTTTTCCAACTTCATCACTAAGGACTCCTGGCTGCTCTTCACATACCTAGGTATAACTACGGGAGTAATCAACTCATGGATAAAGGATAACTTTGAAAATGATTCCTACAGACAATTTCAACAACAGATGGAGAATCTAGCAGTAGTAAATGACAGGGCTGAGCGCCATATAAAACTAGTACAAGACTTTGTGGCTGAAAGTCATGAAGAAAGTCTTTTGCAGGATGCCATGCAAGTTGTGGAAAAAAACCGAAAAGAGGTTGAAAAAGACATGAAAAAAAGTGATTTTATGTAATTTTAATGTGATTTTTGACTTTATTTGTCTTCAATTGTTGAAAATGACAGGTTTGTACAAGTATTAACATTTAAATTAAAGATTTTTTTTTCAGAACAAAAAAAAAGTAAAATGGACAATTTTCTATTAATCAATTCATAAATTAGGGGCACCGAAGGGGATGGGAGGGGGGAATATTTCCATGGAATCTCGCATATGAAAATACCTTGTACTGGAACCCCTTGACTTAGAGACCTAAAAATTTTTTTGGTGTGTCCTGGGAACAAATAAGGATGATTGAGATAAGGTGCATTTGAAGTTTTTTTGGTCATGTTAAAAGTGGGACACCCTAATATATAAAAAAATTTTATTTGACAAAAACAAATGGGTTATTATGTATTTTTATGACAAAATTAAGGCTGGTGAATGAAGGACCAAGGAATCGAATGAAACCAGATCTTGAAAAAAAATCTTATTTAACGTTTTTTATATTTCGCTATACATTTTTATTAATTTAAAATTATCCTTACAGTTCTATTTTATCATTGACAGACTTTGTTTACACGAGAATAGTTCCAAAATATACAAATATTCGTCTTGAAAAAATGATAAAATCTGTTTGTGTCGACAACTAATTTCTTTTACCTTGGTGTTGCTTGTTTAAAAATTTGTCAACGTGTGAAGTAGTTTTTTTACCCTGAACAATCTTATTAACAAATGCTATAAGAGTTTAAACTAATACCACGTGATAAGTGTTTCTGTTTTAAATTTGTCGACAGCCATTTTAATAGATTTTTTGTTAATGGCGGAAAATTTAGAATCCGAAACTCGAATGATGCGTTGAACTCTGCGGCCTCTCTGATGTAAAACAATAGGTTGTAAGTCCATATTTTCCAATGCCTGCCAACTCGGCTAAAAAAATATAATTGTTTATACTTTGGATTATGAGATATCTTGCGGGACCATATTTAAAACACAATATTTTACGAAAAACTGTATATATATATATATATATATATATATATATATATATATATATATATATATATATATATATATATATATATATATATATATATATATATATATATATATAATATATAATGAAATGCCGGTTCTGGCTCATGAACACTTTTCCATAGTTAATGATGCGTTGGTTAACGTTTTTCATGGATATTTTTCCTGTAGTTAAGGAATGATATCGTTTACCTTTGAATTAAAAAAAATTCTTAAAATCCAAGATGTCTGTTCAATTTTCTTGCCTTGTTTTGTAATGTCCGATGGCAAGTGTGTGAATTCCGTCATCTAAGATAATTCTTTTGTCGTCGTTAGCGCTGAGTGCGACTTTGTTAATTTCTTCGGTGTAAACGTCATGTTGATGAGATCGGAAGACGTTCATGGTGGCAAGATGTTCATTTCCGTTCATTAAGCAGTCTTTAAAATGTTGATGCCTTATTTTCTTTTCAACCACGCACTTTTTGACCCCTTTACATTTTTTGCTTTCTTTATCTTCAGAGATGTAGTATGAATAGAGCTTGGGTCGAAGACCAACAAATTCTGTGATTTGTTTACCAGCAGCTTCGTCTTTGAACTTACCGATAACCTTTTTATTTTTAAACCCAACGTCAAATCCAAAGTTTTGAACGGCAGGATGGTCTTTTGGGAATTCGCTGGTGTCAAATTTAGCTTCAACATCGTCAGCAATGTCTTTATAGAAATCAGGAGTTTCAATTTCAAAAAATAGCGAGTCAGTGTCGGTCATGAGCAACTTGGCTTTATTACCGTATTTAGGTTTCATGTAGTCGTAATAGAACTCATACATGAGAGTTTTACTCAGGTTGAGGATGCTCATTCCTAAGTAAACAGGTTTGTCGTAAGTGACTTGTGTTTTCTTCATGTGAATCGCAGTAAAGTTTTCGTCAAAAATGACATGTCGATCATAGCGAGTCTTTCTTGTTAATTTTAAGACTTCTTTTCTTGTGGTGACCAGTTTAATATCAACATGCTTTTCAATGTTTTCCATGGTTTTTCCAAACATGGAGTTGTTCATGAGCTTGAAGAATTCTTTTTCACTTTCGTTTCGACCAGGCTCTGCTCTCTTTTTGGTGTTGAAATCGATATATGATTTCATGAAGGGTTCTTCTCTAAAGGTAAAGCCTCGATGAATTTTGGTGATGACTAAACCCAATCGTTCATAAAGTTTTAGGTTTTCATGGTGAATGACATATTTTTCTTTATTGTTTAAATTGGGAACCAGCTTGGGTACTTTTCCAATGGTTAATCTTTCAGGAGCCAAAGGGTAATCGTTGTGCAAATCGTGAAGCTCTTCAGGATAGCTCAAATCAACTTCAAGGTTGCATGGCATAGATTTCCAATTGCTGAGTTCATCTTCAGTCATCCATCTGAATCCACCAACGGGAAGAGGCTGACTCATAGCCCATCCGTATAAATTATTGGCATCCTGGTATTGTAGAAATTTCGATGGTTGTGAAGGATCATATTTGTCCATGTATTTGTTGTTGGCAGTTCCATATCGGTTGGAGATCATGCTGATTCCGCCACGTATTCCTTTTTTTACCATATTGAGCATGTCAATATCGCTTAAAAGTTCAATTTCAGCTTTAGTACTTTTATACATGGCTTCAATACTGAGACCAGGACATGTGTAAAACTGAGCAGGGTCAAGACCGTAATATTCCATGCAAGTGTCTCTAAAATTTTCAATACCATCTTCTAGAATTAAGACGTCAGACACGTTATAAATTTCTAGGTAATCTCTAAAGGTTTTGCATTCAAAGACTTTCCAAACGTTTTGCGCATGAGCGTATTCTTCATCAGTGATATGTTTATCGTCTAGTCTGGAATAAAAGGCTTCTTTGGGTGGCAATTGCGTTTCAGATAATTTTTTAATCGAGTCCATCCATTCGTAAGGGAAAATACCTTTTTTTCTTATCAAGTTGAACTGTTCCTTTTTTGGATAATATTCTCTAACATTTTTGCATTGTTCATTAGTCATATTTTTTGAGATTTTTTCTAATTTGTCAGACATGAACCTGTAGCTGTCAAGAAACCTCATCTCTCTCAATACTTCCTTTAGTTTACCTTTCTTATCAATCGAATCTCCCACTTTGATTTTTTTAGAGAAGCTGATATATTTCTCATCATTGTTGGGTATACAATTGAGCTTTCCACCTAATTTCTTGATGAACAAGTGACTGTCATAACCGGACAAGTTGTGTATAAATACAGGAATAGATTTTGGAATTCGATATTTTTTATTGCAAGCATCATGAGCAGCACCACGGTACTTTCCAGTCAAATGACAGTGATCCCACACTTTGTCACCGTCAAGATCTTTTTCGCAAATGTGACATTGAGTTGCTGATTCAAACTTCTTCTTATCCTCATCCATCTCTATTCTATTTTTCTTCCATTGTTTTTGCAGCGAATCGATAATTTTCCAAATCTTTTTATTGTCTGCTTCAAGCATGTCGATAAACTTTTGAGCTACGTCATCCTCTTCGCTTTCTGCTGTGTACTTAACAGGTTTTTCTTTATAAATGGTTTCGTCGAAGCATTTGATATGGTAGCTAAACGAACATGGAACATGCTTTTGGTATTTTTTGGTATGAGACTCTTTACTACCATGTTGCTTAATGTCCTCGAAGGGTTGGATGAAACTTTCAAAGTCAGCAGTTACCACAAACGGAACTCTCATGGTCTTGTTATAGTTTTTAAACTGAACGGTCGTCCCTTCTTTAGGAAGATCGATCCTCATTGGTGCGTTATCATAGCAGTATTCTCGATGGATTTGAAGCTTTTCTTCTTGGCCGAAGCCATGCATGCAATTTCTGCAAAAATATTGTTTATGTTGATTCTTTGTTGCTGAAGAACAAGCAAACCGACTGAAATTATGAATGAGACAGTAATGGCTGTTTTCTTCGTTTGAAATGAGCAGCAAGTCGATATTTTCCTTTCGATCATGAAATTTAGATATTTGCATAGGTTGAGGTTTATTCATTTCATAGTGAAAGACGTTCACGCTGATGTCAGGATTATTTTTCTCAAACATTTTAATTTGAGTGGTCTTTACAGGAAATTCCATTCCTTCCCAATTGAGCTTTTTCGATTGTTCAATCAACTCATTATCAATTCTTTCGTTGTTTTTATTTTTCATGTTAAGAGCTCTTGTGACACACCACTTGAAGCATTCATTGTCGTTGTTTTTCATGTTGATGATGGCTTTTTTACTTTCCAACTCGGGAGACAGCTTCATGTAGGAAGAGCCTTTAAAGGGCTCATAATCAGCAAAACTGATATCCATTCTTAAAATCTTTGACAAGACGCAATTAGATCCCATCTTGTTGTAATTAGCGCTACGTTCCAAGATTTTTTCTTCCATTTCAGTCATGAGCGCTCTCACATCATCTACATCATCTCCCTCTAGTAATCTTTTCGCATTAGATGAAAAGTGAGCCATCTGAGTTACTTCTCCACCAGTCATGATGCTTACGCGTGTCATTTCACAGACTAAAATAATCCTTACCTTTGTGTTTCTTTCTCCTTCCATGGTTTGAATGGCGGACTCTCTCACCAAGTTGAAAAAAGGAACAATGTCTTGGTATCGAGAAGAAGGCTCGTAAGAAAATAGTCTAACAGCACTCTCCGCTGAATGTTCAGTCATTTTAAACTTTACTATAATTGGTTTTGGCACAGGTTGTTTATACTCTGTTCTTAATACAAATGATTTGATAGACTGTATCTTTTTATCGATTTGTTCCACTGATTTGTTTACATTCTTCTTGACTACTTCAGGAACGTAAGGTTCTATCCATTCTTTAATATCATTAAACTTAGTTTTAACATAGGACGCCACACTTTTTGCAACTGTCTTCAGACTTGATAAACCAGGTCTTGGAGCAGGAACCGGTCTAGGTGTAATAACGTTTGTTGAATCGATAACTGGTGTGTTAAGAATAGAGGGTTCATCTCTTGTTACCTGATTTTGCAAGAGAGTAGAAGGTTCGAATGAAATCAAGTCGTCAGACCTTGGTCTTGGTGCTGGAACAGGTCTTTCAGAACCAACAACAAACCTTACTTTTGTCGGCTTTACAGAAACTTTTACAGCTGGCCGAACAAACCTCACCACGGTAAGCCTTTCATTAACAGGCAACGGCCTTGCCTCAGTCGTTCGTCTACGAAAAGCAGCAGGAGCAGAGACAACTCTAGTGGGAACGGAAGGCTGCAAAGCCATTATAAGTTCCCCCTTTCTCATTTTAGAGTACCCTTTTATCTTTCGCCCTTTAGCAATTTCTTTTAATTCTTTCACCGTTTTGTTTTCCATTTTTATTATGGAAAGATTTTTGTTTAAGCTGCTTTCAATTTTTTGCTTTTTAGCATCAGTTTTATCACCCATTTTATTAAGGGAAAGAAAATTTTTTTCGATGCATTCAAGTTTTCGCTCTTTAGCAATTAATTCTGGTTTTGAAGAATAGATACTCATTTTTATTATACTAACATTTTCTTTAAGTCAATTCAATTTTTTTAAATCTTGGCACACTTTCAGCATATTTTCTTCTTCGAAAAGTTTTTACCGTTTTTTTAATTCCCCGCGAAAAGAATTAAAAAATTATTTAGAAAGACGTGAATACATATTTTTAATCTCTCTAATATGTTCAGTGATTTTACGACAATTATTACGTCCGCTAGCATTTAGTTTCCAATTTGTTCCGATCAGGAATTTATTACGCAGATAAATGTCTTCTTTTATATTTCTGATCACTTCTTCAAAAGGTGCTACTTCAACCATTTCTTTGAAAATGATTCGATGTTCCTTTGGAAGTTTTCTTATGGTTTTTAGAAATTTAAGCAAACTTTTTGATTTAGTCGTATCAGAAGTTGGCTCAAAGCTATCATCAAGAGCATTTAAAAGATCATCCTTTTGCATACTTTCCATCTTTTTTATTTATGCCAAGAATTTTATTTAAGTCAATTTTTTAACATGTTAAAAGTTAAAAAAATCAATTTTGCTGCTTTTTACGTTTTTCAAGCTTTTCAGAATTTAAAAATTCAATCTTGATTCCATTATCCACCTTCCCATCTCGACGCTCTAAATATCTCCATCCACGTCCAGTTCCTGCCATCGCTTTGTAAAGAGACTTGTATTCAGTCACCTCACCCGTTTCAATGTTGGTTATTCTCACAGTGATGGGCTTTTTCTTAACTAAACTAAGCCATTCCCATTTTGGATCAACAGGTTTTTTTTCTTTTGGAGGAGGCTTTACTTTTTTTTCTTTTGCTCTTTCTAAAATCTCATCTTTACTGATCAAATTATTTTCAACCGCAAGCATCATCAACGTTATTAAATCATCTGCTGTTTTACTAACGCCGTTTTCATTCAGCAAATTTTTCAAATACGATGTTGTATATCTCATTTTATTATACCAAGATTTTTTTTTAAGTCAATTCAATTTTTCCTGAAAAGACGTCTTAATAAACAGCAGTCATGTTGGTTCCGTCTGAAACAAATTTAAGCAGTTTGTCAGAGATCACCACTGCAAAAATAACGGTATTTGCAATAGTTGAAGTTCGAAATTTAAGGTTTACCACTAATTCAGCTGTTTCCGACGCCACTCTTTCTTTTTGCTTGCTGATATCCACAAAGAACAACGGATATAATTTTATATATTCAAGCAAGGACAACCCAGATTGACAAACAAGTTCATTTGTGCCGTAATATTTTTCATCAAAAGAGAACGCATCTGAATAAGCCATAACCACTCTCTTTTCTCCAAAATTCAAGTCGTAATTGTAATTTGGATACTTTATTCCATTAACAGTCACGTAAAAATTGCTAACATCACAATGGTCGAATAGTGACGGATTAACTGTTTGACTAGAATTTCTGTTTGTCTGAAGTCCGAACAAGATAAATCTTGGAATGCATTTGTCAGTAACTCTTCCAAGCGACCAGGTAAATTCTGTTTGACCGGCTGGAATAAGCTGTCTTTCACATTTGTTTGATTTATAAGCCACTTGAATTGGGATTTTTTGAGCCATTAAATTCATGAATTCAGTCTTTTTCGAAATATCTAATTCAACGCGAGGCATATAAAGTCTGAATTTTTTAAGGTTGATCATTCCTGCACTAACGCTCTCCGCTCTATAAATCGCATCATCACATTCTTTCTTTGTAAAGGTGATGGTATGCCTAAACCCATAAACAACTTTGTCATAGGTTTCGCAAAATCCAAAAATGTGCTTCAACGGAATTTTAAACGAAAAAGCTCCAACGGATGTAGTGTCTGCAAACAAATGGTCTCGTCTAACAATGAATCCTGAATTTCCAACAAGATTTGACGTATCCATATACCACATTTGCTTTAATCCATCAGCAAACTGAAATCCATAAGGATATTTCATCAATCCAAGTATGGTGGTGGCTGGACCTGGATACATCACTCTTTCCACTTGCTCTCCCGACAAGTCATAAGTCACATCATTAAACAAATACATCAAAGCGTTGTTCACCAGTGCAATGTTGTCTTTAGCATCGTAAAAGGTTCCATCGCTCTTTTTCAACACTCCTTCAATAAGAATGTAAGCCTCTGATGGTACTGTTTGAATCGATTGACAGTCTATCTCAAAAGTAATCGTACCTGAAGAATTTAAATCGAGATTGGTTGGAAGGTACTCAAAAAAATCAACTTTTTCAATACCAATATCATACTCTGGGTTCTCAGTAACTCTTAATCGCTCAGTACTTATCATTTTTTATATAATAAAAAAATTATTTAATTCATTTAAATGTCTCTCATTGCAAGTTTATAACAAGTCATTGCAACAGAATGCTATCTTCATGCTATTTTCATACCCTGTCCCATTTTCACCAGGTCTTGAATTCGAATCGCGTTCTTTTTAGACATTTTATTACTTTGAATAGATGAACCAGTCTTTAATTTCTCAATGGTCTTTTTACCTTTGTCAATAGCCACGTCTTTAGCAGCGGAGATGGCTGAAAGGGCTAACTCTGTCCCAGCAGATTTTGCAGCTGTAACTGCTTCTTGTCCAATTTTACTTGTTGCAGCATTTTTAAGCAAATTCACTGTTGCTTTTGACACACTTGACGCAGCTGCTCTTTTTATGAAATTTTTAATCATGTCCACAATACCACCTCCACCAACAACGTTCTTTTTCACATATCTTCTTTTGTTCACAAAGAGCATTTTTTAAATAAAAACAATTTTTTAAATAATTTTATCAATAGTCCTCATTAACGATTTATATTCCTCTTTATTAATCTCTCCTTGTCTCAACAGCTCATCGCAAATAGCAACAGCCACATTTCTTGACTCTTTATTCCCAGCATGCCATGCAGCAATACTCAATTCAAGCTTTTCCACCAACGCATTAGGATCACCTGGAAGAATAATAACACCACGACCTTTTATACCCTTTTCAATACGCATCATTTTTTCCCAAATAGGAGCAATAAGTTGCTGATACTTTGGTCTTCTTGATGATTTCGGTTTATGCGGTTGCGAATCAGATCTTATAGCATCACTGTCCATTAAAATTTTTTCATAATTTTGCAAATCTTCATCGGTATAGCTCTTTGGTATTGTTAATTCAGTCATCAGTTCCCAAAGACCTTTTGTTCCTTCATACCTTTTACCACCAACAATGATATCATCTCCATCTATTTCAACCTCCATTTTTCCAAAGTACATTTTATCTTCAACTTTGTTCACTTCGAAAGGCCTTTTCTTTTTTTGATCGACTGACAGGCTTTTGATCATCTTTTCATTGCTCTCGATGATGGGTTTAAATAGCTTGCTCACATCAGCTTGAAAATTCGTATCTGAAATGTTGTCATTCACGCTGTTCTGATAAATCCTCTTTCGTCTGTCATTAATTTCTTTCACAATTTCATCCCTTTTATTCAGGTCTTGTATTTTAAAGAAAAACATCGTTTTAAAATACGTGGAAAAATACATAAATTGGTTTTACGACTACGTTGATCCTTTTTTAAACAAATTGTTAAACGTTTGAATCGCGTCTTCTCGTCCTTTTTGGATCAAGTTTTCTTTAGTAACTTCATCTATTCCCTTTTTGGTTTTGGTTCGTATTTCCTCCATCAAGGATTTAAATTTTTGAAGCTCATCAAGAATCAATTCATACTCTGAATCGTTTATTTTTCCATCCATCAACGCTTTGGAAATGTGCTCGCTAACTTTATTTGCCTCTTTAAACAAGACCAAAAAAGCGTTAATCACATTTATCAAGACCACGTTTCGTGCGATATGAAAATAGAAGAATTTAAAGCCTTTTGCAATCATTGCTGGAATGAACCTCACGGATTTGCTGTCATCGATCTCTCTTCTAAAAAGAACGAGGGAAAGTACAGAAGCGGATTTGACGATTTTTTATTTTTCTAAAACAATTTAAAAAATAATTCTTATTTTAAAAATGACAGGTATAATAATCGATGTAGATGGAAAATCAAGTGTTATCACCACTGATTTTTTGGATAAAATCGTTTTTGACGAAGGAAAAAGTTATGAAATGGCTTTTCTCGGTCTTGAGACTTACAACAGCATTCCAAATGTAAGCAGTAAAAACAATTATTTCAAATACAGCATGAACAATGGAGCTAATTGGGAGAACATTATCATTCCATCAGGAAGCTATGACATTAAAGACATCAATGAGTATTTGCAAAGGTCTATTTTAAACACAATAAAAACTGCTCAACGTGGAAGTTATATTATTGCAAATAAAATTAATTACTCTCCAAACAACCTTCAAATTGGAATCAATCTTAATACTTTAAAATCAACCATTAAACTTGGTTTGAATTATTTGATTGACTTTAACGTGGAGAACAGCATCTCTTCAGTTTTAGGGTTTACTAAAAGAAAATTAAATTCCAATTCCGAATACGAGTCGGATAATATCGTTAGAATTTCAAGCATTAACACCATCAGAATCGTTAACAACGTTATCGGATCATCCTATATTAATGGAACCCAATTAAATTGCATTTACTCCTTTTATCCAAATGTTAGTCCTGGCTATAAAATCATCGAGAGACCAATGCATTTGATTTATCTTCCTGTTAAACTGTTTGAAATTTCAACAATGGTTACTCGCATCATTGATCAGAATGGAGATTTGGTTGATTTTCGTGGAGAGGATATTACAATACGATATCATATTCGAGAAGTGAAATAAATAATTTTTAATACATAAAAAATGAGCAATTATCAAAACATCAAAATTAACATCTCGCAGAGCCAATCTGATAAAATTAAAAAAGCCATTCAAGAAAAGACTGATGTCAATATAAGACTATCTCATTCAGATCTAGAAGGTGAACATGTTCTCGCTATCACTAATGTGCAATTGAACAAAATTAAAAAAGCGTATGAAACTGGTAAAGGAGTCACACTCAAACTGAGTAAAAAACAATTATCACACAACTCAACCATTGAAGGTGGATTTATCGGAGCTCTTTTACCGTTATTGGGTATGATAGGCAGCATTCTTGCCACAAAAGTAGTTCCAGCTCTAGCTACTGGATTGTTAGCAGGTGTAGGTTCTTCTGCTGGTTCTGCTATGGTTGATAAAATTGCTGGAAGAGGTGTCGTTTATTTGAAAAAGAATGGAAATGGAATGAAGATAAAAACTTTAGGTGGAGAAGGATTGTTTATCACCCCATGGACTAAAAATGTTCACGGTGATGGACTCTTCATTAAAACTGGAAAAGGTTATCAATCTGTTGGAGCGGGTTTATTACTCGGACCTAACTCACCCTTTAATAGTATACCCTTTTTAGGTGCTATTCTATGAAAATCGCTTGTTAAAAAATTCGGATAAACTTTTTAAGAAATTAAAAAAATGATCGACTTTCAATGGATTGACGTAGAAGGAATTGTTTTACCTAATGAAGCTTTAACTAACTTTCAATTGATAAAGGCTGCTAAACAGTTAAAATTAAAAAACTTTCAAGGCGTGTTTGTCAGGGATGAGTTACCAAAAAAGCCAAGAAAAAAAGAATGTGGTATTGTGAATACAGGAGATTCAAGCAGGTTTCATTGGGTGTGCTGGTATAAAGACGCTGACAAAAAATACAGCTTCGACTCTTATGCTCAGCCTCCTCTTATTGAGCTCATTGATTATTTAAAAAGTCCGGTTTATTATAACAGCGAGAGAGTTCAGTTTGGTAATACCTCTTATTGCGGTCACTTGTGTCTTTACGTTTTAAAAAAATTGGATGAAGGTCTTGACTTTCAAGAAGTTATCAATACCTTGTGGTGACTGCTTGAATAATAAACAAAAGCTTGCCACCATGAACGTCTTCCGATCTCATCAACATGACGTTTACACCGAAGAAATTAACAAAGTCGCACTCAGCGCTAACGACGACAAAAGAATTATCTTAGATGACGGAATTCACACACTTGCCATCGGACATTACAAAACAAGGCAAGAAAATTGAACAGACATCTTGGATTTTAAGAATTTTTTTTAATTCAAAGGTAAACGATGTCATTCCTTAACTACAGGAAAAATATCCATGAAAAACGTTAACCAACGCATCATTAACTATGGAAAAGTGTTCATGAGCCAGAACCGGCATTTCATTATATATATATATATATATATATATATATATATATATATATATATATATATATATATATATATATATATATATATATATATATATATATATATGCTAATGTTTATAGCAGTAATTCTATGTGTTTAACCAATTCAGCTTGGATAGTTTATAATGCTATGATTCATCCACATACATCAGGTTAAATTGTAAGATATCTTGTTTGTAATCAAAGCTCAAGTAATGTTAGAGCTCTCAAACTTCTAGGATTTTCATTGTTAAAACAACAAATTACACATCCAACTACAGGAGCAAAAGTATATATAAAATTTGATCCACTTCATGTAATAAATGTGAGAAATAACTTAATACGACATGACATTTTATCCTATAATAACATAATCTCGTGGAAGCATCGGCAAGAACTCTATAAGTTGGACAAGGTTAATGCTGTCCGATATGTTCCAAAATTGACTGATAGTTAGATTCAGGATCACAATTGGCCTGCAAGTAAAGTTGGCAATACAAATATTTAGTACTCAAGTTGCTACTGCTTTAAATATACTGCTTTCTGTCAACTGCTTTGAATGTACTGCTTCTGTCAAACCTTTTCCTGAAAATGTTTTGTCAACAGCCTTTTTAATCAAAAATAAGGAAACTTTTTTTGACATACTGAATTCTCGTAGACCAAAAGCAAATAAACCAACATGTTTTGCTTTAACTCTAAATAATAATTTCATACAACAGCTTGAAGAGTTGAGAGTTTGGATTAAGAGTAGGCATTTTTGTGGTGCTCACAGTCAAAAAGGCATATCCAGCCATTGGGGTTTAGATGTCACTATTTCTAATATTATTTGTCTCACAAAATAATTGTTTAATGAGGATTTCTTTTATGTTTGTATATCTCAATTTAATCAGTATTGTGTAGAGAATTTCTTTGCATTAATACGAAGTAATGGAGGTTGGAATGACAGATCAACAGCAATGCAATTCAAATGCCAGTGTCATATTTCTTTGTTGCAGTTGCAATTGACTCAATTACCAACAAAGTATTTGAGAATGAACTACCAAGTATATCACTGATGACAAAATTGACATCAAAAGTTAAAAATGTTGGAGATGATGATTTTTTAAAGTTGTACTTTGACAAATGTTCTATTTCTCAAAGACTGGTCATTCTACTAATTGATGAAATTTATGTTAAACCACAGTTAACATATCAAGGAGGTAACATTTTTGGTAAATCTGTTAACTCCCCAAATGAATTGGCAAAAACAGTTTTGGGTTTAATGATTTGTTCTTTGTTTGGTGGAAAACAGTTTTTGTATAAAGCATTACCAGTAACAGGTTTAGATGCTAAATTTCAGTATGATCAAACAATGCAAACGATTGAAACAATAAAAAATTGTGGTGGCTCTGTTGTTGCTATTCTTTGCGACAATAATAAAGTAAATAAAAGGTTTTTTGGAATGTTTAATCTCCGTAATACTTGGTGTACTAATGATAATATTTTTCTTCTTTAGGATTTTGTTCATTTAATAAAATCTATTCGTAATATTTGGCTCACAGAAAAATGCCAAGAACTATTTTTTACTAATGAAGGTGTTTCAAGAACTGCAAAATGGTCAGACCTTAAAAAACTTTTTCAACATGAAAAAGATGCTATTGCAAAACTGTCTAAACTAAATGAAACTGCAATTTTTCCTAAACCAATCGAACGTCAAAATGTGTCAACTTGTTTAAGAGTATTTTGTGATGAGACTGTAGCTGCTTTAAAAACTCATTCATCCATAAAAAATGTTGATGACACTACAGTTTTTTTATCTATTTTTATTAAATTTTTTTAAACTGTTAACGTTAAAGGACTTTATGAAAACTAGAGAAGAAAATCGTGCTGTTTTTTCATCAAACAATAATGAACGATTGAACTTTCTTTTAAATTTGGCTGATATGGTCGAAAAAATGGCACCTGAAATACACGGTCAAAGAATAAAAAATTTAACCAAAGATGCTTCTCGTGCTTTTTCCCATACATCTGCCATTGGATAACATCTGGCATTGAATATTTTATTCGTACATTTTATTTCACCATCTTTACAAATGTGTCTGTCGTGTTAGCTTATCTAACAGCTTCTTGATGGTATCTGACTTTTATGGATTTACCAATGTTTCAAAATAATATTGTAGAATCCTTGCCAATATATTTTTTAACAATTATTGCCATCATTACTCCGCGCGATCTTCAAAGGAACCCAAAATGAAAATGTTGAAACTATCTTAAACGTGATATATATAATATTGTTTTTTTTAACTAATTGTAGTTTTATTTTGAAAAGTTATGTTTTAACTTTTAGTACTATAAAAAGTGAGTCTTTACTATGTTATAATGAAATGCGGTTTGCATTTAATAAACGATTTTTTTCATTTAAGAGGTTTTATTTGTTACAAAAACCTTTATTTATGATATCTAATGAACTAATGAATCTATTTGCTAAATAACCTAAAAAACGAATGCTTCCGTAAAAAAAAATAACTCGCCTACAGTTTTTTTAAAAGCCGTACGTTTACTCGGCCTGTCACTATAGCAGGCCATGGAAGGAATTAAAGCATCCCAGCCAACATTGACAGATGGGTACTAGAGATGGGAAACGAACCGAACTAGAACCTTTTCTACGACAGAACCGAACCGAACCCGAACTTTAGATGTTACCAAACCGAACCGAACCCGAACTTTAAAACTGTTGGGAACCAACCGAATCAAACCAACTGTTCTTACCCTAAACAAGCCAAATAGAGGCTTGAAAAAGTGAAAATTTTGCAATTCGCACATCACTACAATACATAACATGATACATAACATAATTCATAACCTAATGCATAACATACCACGAGTTTAGAATTATTTTGTTCTATCTCTCTTTTCAAGTGTTGGAAGAAAATGAGTTAGTAATTTTAGTAATTAATAACTATTTTTAAAATATATTTTATTTTTCAAATTTTTTTCTAAATAATTTGTTTAAATCAAAATTGTTTAAAGCATAAGTTATTATTTCTTTAAAAACTAAGCTAAAATTTTAAGTAATTTTTATTTTTAGAAAAAAATTAAATATTTTCTCCCAACGTTTAAAATGGGAAATAGAACAAAATAATTCTAACCTCGCGATAAGTCTACAATTCATAACATTACTAACCAAAATGGAAATGTTGTTTCTAAACATTTGCAATATTGAGGTGTTGTTAATGTTCTGAGTTTTTATTCATATCTTAGTAATTAATGATTGCTATAATTACATAATATTTTAGTAATAATGAGTAATAGTAAATGGACTAAAAAAGTGTTGGAGAAATTGATAACAGACGGAGCGGCTCGCTTAGTACCTGCATCATGGACAAAGAGTGAATGCTGGACACGCTTTCGTTGCGTTGAAGTTGGGGATGAGGTTTGTAGCTATACTTACTGCATATGTAATTATTTAGTTTTATAAATATTTCAATAAATCAATAATCACCTACATCTCTCATATTGCACACAACCCAGCAAGCACAATGACGTCGGTACAACGTCGTTTTGACGTCGCTGTAAAGTCGTAAAGTGTAACAATTTTACGACGTCGTATCCAGGGTGAAAAATAGACGTCGATGCGACGTCGCAAAAAGGATCTACAGGATATCGGTTATTGGTCGGAAAACCGACTAAATATGCCTCTTGTTTTTACATACAATTTTTATATTTTCTATTAAAAAATCTATTATTTATTTAAACAACTTCTTTAAAGACTTGAACATATGTTGTAACATGTGTAACATGTTCAAAAACTGAACTATTTTAAAGCGCCAAAATATTACCAATTACACTTTTATTTACATAAAAGAATGGCCACGATAAAGTCTCAAATAAAAATATAATGCAGCTGCTTGGATTTCTTTTTCAAAATTCAAATTTATACATCTTTTTTTTTTTCTGGAGCGTATTTTAACACGTTTTTCACTGAATCCAAAACTTCGATTTCAGTTGTCGCGTGATTTGACAACACACTCGCTAAACAAAATGAAATATGTTAAAACACTTTAAAGTTATTTTTACTCATTTTATAGAATACCAATCTTAAATATAAATATATCAATATAAACTCACCGACAACCACACTACATATCTTTGTCTCTTTAAATGATAACTTTTTTTGCTCGTGTCTATTTGTTCCAAGCATATTAAAACATGACATTACAGAGTAGGACATTAAACTAAATTAAAAGAAATTATCAGAACTGTTAATAAAAAACTCGCATAAAATAAGAAACTTAAATAAAATAATTATTTTTGCGTAATTGAGTAAATTGTTACTTAATTTGTTGAAATCTTAAAAAAAATCATTTAAAACAGGTTTAACAAACAATTAATTTTTAACTTTTTAAGGCCTTGAATTCAACCTGCTAAATTCCAATTTTTATAGGCAACTTTTTGAATTCAAGTTTGAACTTTAGGCTATCAAGTTCGAATTTTTATAGTCAACCTTGCAACCTGTTCAAATGTAATTTGAAAAACATTTAATTTGATTTTTAATCCATATTATTGTCTATCAGTTAGTTAATCCATTAATATAGAATACGACGCCTTATAGGCCTGGAAAACATATCAATGTATATTGTTGTGTACCTTTTCATGACATTTCTCACATTTTCCCGTACTGTCTTGCCACCGACCATTTTTAACTGACCAACCTAAAATATATATATTTGCTTATACATATTTGAATAACATTTAAACATAAACTAACATTAATAACTTCGAAGCTAGAGGAGTTCTAATTGTTAACTTTATACATAATTTAATATCAAACGGACATGTTGGTAGCACTTTTTACAAAGACTACATTAAAGATTTCACACAAAAAAAATTTTATTGTAGTAAATAGGGTATTTATGAAAAAGAATTCTCAAAAACAATTCACCATAAATGAAAAAAAGTCTTTTTTTGATAAAGACTCCTCTAGTTCTTTGAATTTATCCATGTTATCAATTTTTTCCACATCTTTTGTACAATCATTATTTATTTGGTGAACTTGATTCTCCAATAGATCAACGATACAAGTTAAAAGAGATATTGTCTTTTTTTGAAATCCTAAAATTACATATATTAAAAAATCCAAATATTAAATTTTGTTTCACTTATTAACAGTATATAAATTACATAATATTTACATTTAAGAAAATGTCAGTTTAAAACCAAAAGTAATAGTATAGAGCAAAAGTTTATTTTCAAAATTGAATCTATGAGACAATTTTCGTCATAAAAAAATTGTGTATTCCTTCATATACCATTTTTTTAAATTAAGTAAACTTAATAAAAGTACTTAGGTAATTATATTGGCAAAACTGACATTAAACAGTTAACCAAATCTCTCTGTGTTTTCTAGATGAATTCAATAGATAATTTTAATCAATAAAACTTGAAAAAAACTTTTTTAACTTACGTGCTTCATCCATTGGGAAATTACTATTCATACATCGAACCAGTTTCTTTGCTTTAGATTTTGACTTTGAAAACACTGATTGGGAATGATTATTCTGTGATTTTGAGTATGATCTAGAACTATGCACAGGTGAAGGGGAGCGAGATTTTGATCTTGGCTTGCGAATAGGCGAAAGTGAACATGAACTTGATCCAGACATTAGGACTGGTGAAAGTGAGAGCGAACATGGCCTGCTTTTGGAGACAGGTGATCGAGAACATAATCTTAACTTATGTCTAGGTGATAGTGACGCAGAACTTATTGGTGATAAATAATCAGAAGAACTACTTTTACAAGATGCTGATTGTGAATACAATTCTTGTTTTAAAATAGATTTACTTGACAAAGAAATTATCGCTGACATAATATTTTCAGTAGGTTTTTTAGGCAATTCCACTTCTATAATAATATCAATAAATTTGTTAACAAAGAAAAAACAATATTTTTAATACTGCAATTAACATTAGGTTGCAAAAAACATTTAAATAAAAATCCAAAATCCTAAATCAAAATGTTTGTCTTACTGTTAAAATCAATATCCCTTTTTTCATTCACTGCACTCTCTCTTTCACTTGATGAGGACATAAAATTGTTTCCAGACACATATTCACACAAATCTTTTTCACCTAAAAGTTTTAAATAAGTAGAAGAAAAATTATTAATAAAAGAGTTAGAACAAATCCGGAAAAACAAAATGATTACCTCGTAATTTTATTTTTAAAATTTCAAATTTCTTCCAAAGAACCTCATTGGGAATTGCCTTTGTATGTTTTTCATCTTTTCGAGAAGGAGGCCAATACAACCATTTCTCATCTGAGGAAATCCAATGAAATGGAACAACTGTTTCTGTCTCCCTAGTTTTTCCAATTTTGTCTTTGCTTGAAGTTACAACTAATGCCCATAAATCTTTCATTGACATCTTTGAATTTTTTATACTTATTTATAATAATATTATAATATTATATTATAATAGTTTTTGTTTAAAAAACTGTTTAACGATTAATTATTAAAAATATATATTAATTTCTTCTAATAACAATTAATTGTTTTTAGAAAAATTTTGGCTATAGAACAATTTTAGCTATAGAACATGTTAACAGTAACATATTTTACTATAAATAATTTAACAAATAATAATTTTTATTAACATACTTTATTATGAATATTTAAATAAATGAAACAATTTTTTTTTGTTTATATTTATAAATATTTAAATAACAATATTAAAATCTTACAACAATACAGACAATCACCAAATAGGTAAACTTTTAAAAATTCAATTTTTTTGATGTTTAACATTGTAAAATATATATTAAGTATATTGTTATTTGATCTAATACTTCACAAAGGTACAAAAAACTTTTCAACGTTTATTATTTAGTTAAAGAGTGGGTTGTAAACAAATTTTATATGTCATGACACAAACATGATAAGACAAACCCTTCTTTATAAGCTAGACATACTGCTTTTCTTTGAAAATGTTTTTTACTTAGACAAACATGTTTCAAGTGAGTTTTTATATCTCTAACAAAAACAATGTTAAAGATTTTAGAGTCACATGGATCTGTAAATACGCTTTTGTAAACACAATTTTTTAAAACAACACAGTTAAATTGATTGTTGTCTAATTTTCCAATAATCTGGGCAAATTCGCCTGTGTATAGGAGAAACCAAGAGTCTTTAAATTTTGGAGAAAAAATAACTCTATGTGATTTAGCATACTGATTACAACTTATTTCAAGATTTTCAAGCTCTGAAAATCTTTTTAAAACTTGAGATAATGGACTTTGAGGTTTGCGAATGAACTTTTTAATTACTTGCAAATAGTTTTCAAATTGGAAAGAAGAGATTTCATCTAAGGAACAGTTAAAAAAGCTAACATCTTCATGTAAATGAGTTAAGCTGTGAACATTATACACAGAAAAAGTAGGACCATAAAATTCTTCTGATTTAACTACAAAGTAATTCAATAAATCTTTTGCATATTGAAGATGATTATTTCAGACAATCGCATTAGAATCTAGAAAAATTCTCATTGCTAGAGTTAAAGAAAGAAAATGCTGATAACGTTCAGGAGTAAAAGCATCTTTTAAAACTAAAAAGCCAGTATATAACAAAAATTGCCTAAACTCAGTGGCTTTCCACCTCTTTACTTCATGTAAACTTCTTGATTGACGAGCAAACTCAGATGGAAATTTACCACTAAACTTTAACAAGTTTTCTGAAATATTCAACAATTGAGCAGAACCCAATCTATATGGGAAAGGTCCTTTGGTTAGAAAAATAAGAATTCGCTTAACAACACCAAGACATACTAAATGCATATAATCCAAGACAAAACCATCAACACAATTAACATTAAAATCTATTAATATGCTACGGCTTATTTGATGTGTATTGGCATAGAAATACTGTTTGAATAACTTGTTAGTACGAGGCACACAATTTGTAGTATTTAAAATCATTCTAAACGACTTGTACTTACCTTTAATTTCACATCTTTCACAACTAAAATAACCTGTATGACCTTTAACACATTTTAGATATTGCCTAGCAGGAGCATCACAAATAAATGCACGGATTTCAACCAACAAATTAACTCCATCTTTATTATAACCACATGCTTTTAAATTCGCAAACTCAATTAAAAAATCATATAAAAATCATTTAAATTGGTTGGTTTTTGGCTACCATAGAAAATTGCAACAATAAATGGTGTAAACTTACTAAACTGGCAAAGTATAGGCCAAAATTGAGAGTTTGAAGATTTATGGGCGCTACTCCACTTTCTCCCCCCCCCTAATTTTATGATTGATTCTGATAGAGAATTTTATGCTGATTAAGAATCGTATAAAAACATGGGTCTCAAAATCAACGGAAAGTGCTCTAATCTGATGTCGAAAGTACAAAAATATACCACAAATCGCTAATATTCGCCATCTTGAAAAGTGATTTTTTTTTGTTTAAAAGTTATCCTTTCAAAGTATCAACAGCCTGGTTTTTATTTTTTATATAAAAGATTTCGAATAAAAGAACAAAGAACCGGTGCGTTAAGTTTCATAATCAGGTGTATTGACCGCATTTTTTTTCTCTTACCAGGTAATGAAATTCAATGGCATTTACTCTTATCGCGTCAATTTGCTTCAACTGGATTCTTAGTTTGTTAGCTTGAGTGTCTTTTAAAACTTTTGTCAAATAAGTTGAAAAATTCTTTCATTGATTATATTTTACAATTCACTTTAAAACAAGATAAAAATTTTTTAATTATAAAAATAATTCTTTAAAACTATTGACTTTCTTTTAAAACTTCAAGTTAACCCCCCGTGAATTCATTTTCATTATGTTTGTCATATAAAAAGGAGTGCTTCAGGTTTAATATAGAATCGCTATCTATATTAAACCAGAAAAAATTCCTTATAGTAAAAACCAGGCTGGCAATGTTTTGCGGTTAAAAACAATATCAACCGTAAAGTTAGTGAATTCAAGATGGCGAATATTAGCGATTTGTGGTATATTTTTGTACTTTCAACATCAGATTAGAGCACTTTCCGTTGATTTTGAGACCCATGTTTTTATACGATTCTTAATCAGCATAAAATTCTCTATCAGAATCAATCATAAAATTAGGGGGGGGAGAAAGTGGAGTAGCGCCGATTTATGCAATGGCACACCATCAATGTTTACAAGTAAAGATATGATGTTGTTCTCAACTGGTAATAAAGGATTCTCTCTGAAAGTTTGACTAATACCATTACTTAACCCTAAATAGATATACTCCCCACCACATTTTTTTTCTGTCAAAACACAGCGTTGAGTCTTTAACAAAGTACAAGAAGATTTAGGCAAAGCTGCATGTCCATTGCATCTTAAAAGAGAAAGCAGCTCAGTACTTGCTGTGTGAGTAATTCTATTTTTAATCAACCATTTTTTTAAATTTAAAATAAAATATGTTTCATTAGGGTCAACCGCACTATTTCTCTCATCTATTTTTATTTCATTTTCGTCGCTTCTTGAAGAAGAACCAAATTCACTGAAAGAATCGATCTAACTAGAAGAATCAAGTTCGCTAGAAGAGTAGTATTGATTGGAAGAATCAAGTCGGCCGGAAGAATCAAGTTCATTGTATAAATCAAAACGAACAGAAGAATCAAGCTGGCTCAAAGACTCTAGTTGATTTAAATGATTACTGCAATTCAAAGAACCAAGCTGAGTGAATGAATCTTCTGTGTGGCATGGTTTTTGTTTGCTCGTATCATTTTTTTCCACTTCAAACGTTTTTTCAAAAAAATCTTCATCTTTGTCACTCTCGTATAGAAATTGTCTTAACAAATTATCCTTTATTCTCCATTTTTTCATATACTCTTTTCTACTCATTTTCTTAATTTCTTTTTAAAATTAGCTTCTATTAAAGTTTCGGACCTGACGCAACAGTTAAACAAAAAAAAAAAAAAAATCTGATAATTTTTTTTTTTTATTAGACGACGTTAAACTGACGTCGCTACGACGTCTGAATAAGATTCTTTAAAAGACGTCGTGGATACGACGTCCTAGCGACGTCCTTACAAGGTCGTCCGACGTTATAACTTGAAAATAACCTATTTACAACGTCGTTGCGACGTCGTGTGTTTGCTGGGAATGCCAAACTGAGCAGCATTCAGGTTTGATAATTAATTGAATATCAATGCTAAATAGAGTCAATTGACCTTAGTTACAATACATTTTATTTGATTTTTGTATAACTGTGAGTAATCATGTTACGATCAACAGGTTGTCAAGGAGTTTGCCGTTTGTAAGCAGTGTGGATTATGGTTGTCAGTGCCAATTGGTCATACTACAACTTTACAAAGACATAATAGATCACACATCAATAAGATCAATTCAGAACCTGGACAATTAAAAATGACAAGCTTTTTACCTAAAAAGACAGAGGTTAGTAAATATAGTTAGCGGATCTTGATTTTTTCTATTTACTGTTTTAACTTTTCACTTGTTACTTGCTGCCATTGATAGCAAAATAAATCTGTTACAAGTTGTAAGCAATATTTTAGAAATACAATGTTTTTTGTAGTACAAAAAAAAAGGCCATTATGTATTGGTATGTATTTAATGTCTATTGTTTATTGCTTTATACTTTACAGGTTCCTAAACACATTTGTGAAAATGCTCAACGTGCAGCCCTGTACATGATTGCAAAAGACATTCAGCCATTCTCGTGTGTTCAGGATGATGGGTTCCGTCACTTTGCTCAAACAATGATTGATATTGGATCGAAGTATGGATCAGTGAAACTTGAGGATATTATGTGTGATCGAACAACGCTGTCTAAGATGCTACTACCAAAGTTCTACAACGAATGTGTTCGAAAGCTGAAAGACGAACTTGCTGGGGTTACTCATATCGCAATAACAACTGATCACTGGACCGATGACATTCTAAAATACTCTTATCAGACTTTTACAGCACATTACATTAACAGCAGTTATTGCCTTATAAGTAAGTGTGTTGGATTGTTTGAGTTTAGTGAGTCTCAGACTGGCATTGCCGTAAAAGCAAAGACAACTGAAATACTTAAAAAACTTTTCCCTCAGGCTATAAAAAGTGACAATTTGGTATTTGTGACTGATAATGGGAGTAATATGAAGTCGGCTTATCGCAACGATGTTAGACTTAGCTGTGCAGGTCATAATCTGAATTTAGCTGTTGAAAAGGCTTTGAAATCCCCTGGTGCTAATTTAGTTCATGAAATGATCAAGACTTCAAAGGAAATGGTGGGCTACTTTAAACATAGTGGGAAAAACCAGGAACTAAATCACACTCTCAAACAGGATTTTGCAACTCGTTGGAACAGTCAATTTTTTCTTTTGCAATCATTGTCATGCCAGTTAGATCATGTCAAGTCAATTCTTGCTGATTCAAAGCAGTTTGACAAACTTGAGCAACTGAACAACGTTAATGAAAAATTGTTGCATGACGTCGTAAAATTTTTGCATCCCTTTCACAAGGCTACTGTACAATTGTCACATGACAATGTGCCGACGTCCCCTGATGTATGGCTAATGCTATTTTATCTTCGATCAGTCTGTAAGATCAATGGTTCAGACAGCGACAGTATGCGTGATTTGAAGGCAATTTTTCTGTCCAGCTTGAATGAAAAGTATATTATTCATCCTTTGCACAAGCTATCAACACTTATTGTTCCTTCTTACAAATACTTGTCTTTTGTCAACGCAGAAGATCGCAATTTTGTTTATTCAGAAATGCGTAGTATGGTGGACAAAATTATTTCTTCTTCACCAAATCAGGTGATAGGAAAGGACTCAGGCAATACAGATATAAACAGCTTTAGTGAATGCAGTCATTCAGATCAGCTGCCTCCTTCAAAGAAAAATAAAGCTGACACTGAATCTTATGATTTGCTGGCAGACTTAAAAACAGCTGCCACTCCATTGTCTAATGCCGACAGTAATGATACAAGACATGAACTTGACAAATACTTGGCACTGCCCGTGACAGCGTGTAATGCATTGCAATTCTGGAAAGACAATGACCGTGAACATAAGCTTCCGACGATGGCATTGATTGGAAGAAAGTTGTTGGCTATTCCTGCTACAAGTACTGCCAGTGAAAGAGTGTTTTCTGTGTGTGGGGTGACGATGAGTGAGCGCAGGGCTCGCCTAAATCCAGAAACATTGGAAATGTTGATATTTCTCAAATACAATATGCAGCCCTGATTACTAGACTGACAGTAGGCTACTTAAGCTAACGTTATCTGTGATCAGAAAGTTACTACTTTAATGTTTTGTGCACTTTGACTGCAGCTATTAGCAACTGCATTGTTTTCTGGACTTTTAAAGTTGCAGTATAAAAGCATTGCAAATTATTTCAAGTTATTTGTAATACTTTAACTATTTAATGTTACTTTAATTTATTTGTGTTTTATCATTGTGGATGTAAAGCTTTGTAACTAATAAAAAAACAGTTGTGTTGATACCGAACCGAACCGAACCCGAACTGTGCTTAAGACCGAACTGAACCGAACTCGAACATTAGATATAACCAAACCGAACCGGACCCGAACTTTAAAAAAAGGGTTCGATTCCCATCTCTAATGGGTACCATATGGTTTTTAACTGGGCTTACGGGAACGGGATTTAGAAGGGTTTGTGTTCTGGTTTCCTAACGGGTCCCTTACGGTTGAAAAATTAAGCAAAAATAGTAATATTGGCCGCATGTAGTGATTGTAAGGGCTAAGAAAACTGGGATTTTTACGGGTTTCCCATGAGGGACCCATCTGGTGAAAGTAATATACGGAAAAATCTATGCAATCAGACCATTATCGCCATTTGCAACTTACCTTGTGCAAAAAAGTTTTTACAATATAACGTATAAATTAAAGTTATAATCATTTTCTCGTTTTATGTTTTTTATGAAACTCTATATAAAAAGTTGTTATAACTATTTTTTTTTATATACATAAATTTTTCTCTTTTTCTTTCTTTAGTAAAAAGTTGAAAATTTTACATTATTGTATATATATATATATATATATATATATATATATATATATATATATATATATATATATATATATATGTTTATTTATTTATTTAAAAATATATACAATATCAATAAAAAATTATAATTTATCTATCAGTAACTAAAGGAATGTTATATATTTACTATCACAACAATTTTTTATCTGAAGAGTGTTGAGTAGAGAGTTTTATAATATATTAAATGAATAAAACCAGGTGTGTTACCTATAAAATTTCAGACTAACAGTTAAATTTTATTTTTTACAGCTTATATTGAAACAAGAAAAAGCTTCGAAACGAGAATAAAACGATGGAAAAGCTTCCAATTCGCGGAACAACCGTGAAATCAGATGATTCGCGATTAAAGAATGGTTAAAAATTCTCTCAATTTTGACATTGTAATTTTAATTGTTATTTTGTTTGAAACAAACAGTCAAATCATATACAGTTTTATTTTATCTGTAAATTATAAACGTAGTTTTGCAAGATTTGCAATTGGCAAATTTTGTGGGAACTATACGGGTTACCCAGCGGGCATACCCATATGGGCCCCAGAGGAAAACCGCGGCCAAGATCCGGCGGGTTCCCGATGGGTTTCCCATATAGTTCCCAGTTGCAAACCCAAATGGGTCCCTTATGGTTTTTAAGTGCGGGATTTGACTGGGACCCATACGGGATACCCAGCGGGCATACCCATATGGGCCCCATATGGAAACCGCGACCAAGATCCGGCGAGATATCGTTGGTCTTCCCATACGGGACCCAGTTGCGGACCCGTATGGGCCCCGTACGGTACCCTTCTGTCAATGTTGCCTGGGATGGACGTATAAGAGATGGACGTGCAACTTATTATCATAGTTTAAAGTTTTAGTATTAGTTTAAACTTTCATAGTATTTGTTTAACAAGACTGTTCAGGATAAAGTAACTACTTCACGTGTTGACAAATTATTAAACAAGTTACTCCAAGATAAAGGAAATTAGTTGTCGGCACGAACAGATTTTATCATTTTTTCAAGATAAACATTTGTAAATTTGGACACGTTTTTTCGTGTAAACAAAGTCTGTCAATGATAAAATAGACCTGTAAAAACAATTTTAAAATGACTAAAAAAAGTATAGCGAAACATAAAAAAGCTTAAATATAATTTTTTGTCAAGATCTGGTTTCCCAGCCAACATTGACAGACGGGTACCGTACGGGGCCCATACGGGTCCGCAACTGGGTCCCGTATGGGAAGACCAACGGTATCCCGCCGGATCTTGGCCGCGGTTTCCATATGGGGCCCATATGGGTATGCCCGCTGGGTATCCCGTATTGGTCTTAGTCAAATCCCGTACTTTAAAACCATAAGGGGCCCATTTGGGTTTGCAACTGGGAACTATATGGGAAACCCATCGGGAACCCGCCGGATCTTGGCCGCGGATTTCCTCTGGGACCCATATGGGTATGCCCGCTGGGTAACCCGTATAGTTCCCACAAAGTTTGCCAATCGCAAATCTTGAAAATCTACGTTTACAATTTACAGATAAAATAAAACTGTATATGATTTGACTGTTTGTTTCAAACAAAATAACAATTAAAATTACAATGTCAAAATTGAGAGAATTTTTAACCATTCTTTAATCGCGTATCATCTGATTTCACGGTTGTTTCGCGAATTGGAAGCTTTTCCAACGTTTTATTCTCGTTTCGAAGCTTTTTCTTGTTTCAATATAAGCTGTAAAAAATAAAATTTAACTGTTGGTCTGAAATTTTATAGGTAACACACCTGGTTTTATTCATTTAATATATTATAAAACTCTCTACTCACCACTCTTCAGATAAAAAATTGTTGTGATAGTAAATGTATAACATTCCTTTAGTTACTGATATATAAATTATAATTTTTTATTGATATTGTATATATTTTAAAAAAAATAAACATATATATATTTATATATAAATATAAATATATATAATATATATATATATATATATATATATATATATATATATATATATATATATATATATATATATATATATATATATATATATATATATATATATATATATATATATAGTATTGTAGAAATTATGTTAATATTTCCAGTAAGAGTGCTCAATACAGCGTAGAATAAGTAGAGCGAATATACTATTATTGTTATTATATAAACTAAATAATTAGCTTGGTTTATATTACATTACTTAAAGTTTCACGCAATAACGATCATCAGATGTTATAAAACCGTTAAAAAACGTAACGACAAAAAATACGAAAAATACGAAAAAAGTGCTACGGAGTGTCTGCTATGATGGCATTAAAGTTTTTTATTAAAAATTTATTTTCATGGCGGCACTTTGATGTTAGTTCGCTTCGTTTATTGAGCAAGTCTAGTTTCGAGGTAATAATATGGTACTTTTCGGTCAAGCACAAATTACAGTAATTGCCACCAGGTTTAAATGGTTCTGCCTGATCGAGAATGTTCCACGTAAGGATGGGTTCTAAACCTTTACTTTTGCACTCCCATACAAATTTAGAAAGTTCGGTGGAGTTTGCCTTACTTTCATAACGAAAAGAATTCCTATGCTTATACCATCTGTCTTTAAAGGTTTTTTCAGTGAGCCCAATATTATAATGCCCCTTTTCTTGCTGCTGAGTTTTTACGTTGCAAATATAAATAAGGTTTTTCTTAAGGCATTTTCCATTTAGTGGCATGCGGCGGTTTGTCGGCAATTGCATGACTGGCTATTATTGTCAGTAGTAACAGATAGAATTCTTTTGTTATGAGCAGTAATAATTTTCTTAATATTTGGGAGGCAGCTGTAACTAACTTTTACATTGTTCCGGTTAAAAAGTTTGTGGAATTTATGGTCTTTAGGAAAGCATTTATCAATTAAACCCAAAAATATCTTTGCTACGTTTGTTCTAACGTTCAGTGAAAACGGAGGGTTAAACCAAATAACGTTTCGTTCTCGAGATCCTGCATCACGTTTTGGCGTGTTTTGATTGAAAAAAATTTTTTCTTTAAATCCGCAAGAATTGAGAGCGTTGTTATAAAACGGTGCGGCTCTATCAAAAACCTCTTTATTTGAAGATATATTATTTATTTGAAGAAATCATATTCGGTATCGATTTGATGATATTAGGTGGGTGATTAGAGTTGACGTTGATATACATAGGGTTATCTCCTTGTTTTCTGTAAGGTTGAAAAGTACTGTCAAGGAGATTAAGTGTGGTGTCGAGGAAGTTTACAATTTTTAAATTAGATTTAATAGTAATAGTAAGGTTGAATTTATCTTTAAAAATGTTGACAAAATTTTTCTTTATTTTTTCTGACTGAGGGCCGCTGATTTTATAGAAGCAGCAGAGACCATCATCTCTATATAGTCCTGTGGTGTTGAACCCGTATTCACTGGCAATAGTATGTAATATGTATAGGCCTACTAACTCGCACAGTTCGGCTCCGTCAAAACTTCCCATAGTAACGTCAAACCCAGCATTACTTTTGCCATGAAAATAAATTTTTGAATAAAAAACTTTAATGCCATCATAGCAGACACTCCATAGCACTTTTTTCGTATTTTTTGTCGTTACGTTTTTTAACGGTTTTATAACATCTGATGATCGCTATTGCGTGAAACTTTAAGTAATGTAATATAAACCAAGCTAATTATTTAGTTTATATAATAACAATAATAGTATATATATCTATATCTATATCTATATATATATATCTATATCTATATCTATATCTATATCTATATCTATATATATATATCTATATCTATATCTATATCTATATATATATATATATATATATATATATATATATATATATATATATATATATATATATATATATATATATATATATATATATATATATACACACACACACACACTATATATATATACAATAACCACAACGACAGGGGGTGGGGGTGGGTGGGGACAAAGACCCCCTTGATTTTTTCAAAAGGACCTCATATAATATTTTTTCTCACTAAGTACTTAAAAAGTATTTTAGATTTTTTTGGTACTTCGGTCCCCCACTAAAATGTCATGCCATGGCCCATATACATATATTTATAAATTAGTAAAAACACTTATCTACAAGCAACATCATTCGACTGAAACACTTTTACTTAAACTAGCCAATGATATATTTGAACTTTTTTAGTTAACCATACCCAAAAAGTTAAAATTGGTAATTCATGTTCATCTAACCAAAATGTAAAATATGGAGCAGCCCAAGGAACAGTCCTGGGTCCAAATCTCTTTAATATCTAGTTTGGATATACCAAAATGTCTTGAATACATTTTTAAATGGATGTGTGAATCATTCATAAACCAATCAAAAACAAAAATATTAATTATGGCACCACCTAACATTCAAAAAGATATTATTATTAAGGTACTTTTGTTAACAAGAAATGCATTTGATTTGTTGATTCCGCAAAAAGTCTAGATGTGATACTCAACAATCAATTATCTTTAAAAACACAAATAAATAAGATTGTTAAAAACTGTTACAATATAATGAGAAAAATACCCAAAATAAAACAATTCTTATTCCATAAAGATCTGTGCACCATAGTATGTTCATTATTATTTTCACAACTATATTATTGTAACTCCCTCTACTTTGGAATTGATAAGACAATATTAAAAAAAACTGCAGTCTGTTCAGAATTGTGCAGCAAGACTGCTCAGAATTGTGCAGCAAAATTTAACACCAGAATAGAAACTCAAGTAAATAACAAAGAGTATAACAACTTGGATTGGCTAAAAATTAGAGAAATAGTATATTTCAAGGTCGTTTTAATAATGCAGAAATCTATTAAACAGGAAGCACTAATGTCTTTATGCAATTTAATTCAATACTCTGTCAGAAAGAACACTAAAAATAAAAGAAACAAAATACAATAATCATTTCAGCAATCAAGCATTATCTCAGTATGGTCTTGAACTTTGGAATATACTTCTAAATACCATCAGTATAAAAAAAAACACAACTATTTTTAATGAAAAACTAAAATCATATTTAATGGTGAATGGAGAACTCTTCCACCAGAAAACTCTTGATTATTAAAATTTCTAAGTTTTGTTTAATTTGTTGTACAGCTGAGCAAGTGTTTTGCCAACTTCTGGCAAAACACAGTAGCTGTGGGTAAACCCATGTATTTATTATTTATTTATTCATATATATAAAAGCCTGTCTAACTTATCTCAATCTACAAAATCTAGAAAAAAGAAGGCAGTTAGGGGATATGATACAATAATTCAAACATTCAAGGGGGTTAAAGAAGTAAATTGGTTTCATATCAATGCACACCACATTCCCTTTTAGCACAAGAGCCTGCAAGTAATGTTAAAGGCTCTAAATTATATATATATATATATATATGTTAAGTTGAACCCTTAATAAGTCAGACTTTTATTAAATCAGACAGATTTTCGATTCCCCTTGAACACTCTATACATACGTAGAGCTTGCTTAATTCTGACATTTTCTAAGTCTAGATACCTATCTATTCCCTTTGATATGTCATATATATATATATATATATATATATATATATATATATATATATATATATATATATATATATATATATATATATATATATATATATATATATATATATATATATACTATAAAATATTATAAAAAATTAAAATTTTCTCCTACAGAAAAACCTTGACAATGGAAGCTATAATATACATAAAAATTTTTATGCAATCTATAAATGACAAATATTTAATTGGAACCTAACATTATAATAGATAACAATTAGTAAAACAAATATTAAAACAATATCTTATTCACTTTTCTCAAAAGGCTTTTCTTGATTATCTCTAAAGGATTGGCAAAATATCAAAAGTATTATTATTATTTTTTTAATTTTAATGATTCATAAATGTACAAGTTTTAAGCCAGTTACATAAACATAAGCGGAGTAACACTAACATAAACAACTTTTGTATGTTAAATTAAAATTATGTAACTTTATATACCTATTTTTTTGGTTTTGATATACTTCATCAACATTTGAGGTATCTTCTGCATATCTGCATTTTTCTTTTGCTTCAGTGTCTATATTTTAAAAAGTACTTATGATAATTATTGATGTATCAAAATTTCATTTTCAAATTTCAATAATTATGATTAAATGCTTAAATAAATTTATAAAAAATTATCAAAATTATTACTTTACTATCTTTGAGAATATTATATAAACTACCTGCAGTTGACAAAATTCTTCCTGAAAACCTAAGCCATCCAACCTCAGGTTCTTGACATTGATTTAGCTAAGTCTATTTTTTTCATATTTGTCCAGCGAGGCCAATAAAAATCTGTAGATTTTCTAGATGAAATTTTTGATAACACATTTTCACTCATAGCATTCACTAACCAAATTAGTGGTACGTAATCGGTATTGTTTTCTTCATCGAATGCAACATTTGCATACAACATCTTACTCAGTAACACAGTACAGAAATTACACAGTAAGTTACTCTGCTACAAAATGTAAACGAAAGTAGAAAAAATCCATACTCCGCAATCTCCTTTATATAGGAATAAAATATTACTAAATTGCACTTTTGGATTTACAGAAAAACCTTCAATGGTCTTCAAAAACCATTCATGATTCTAAGAATATATGCCACAAGGAAGTAAGACAATGAAAACCCTCACGTCAACTTTTTAATATTAAATGCATTTCCTTGTGGCGTTACTTTTCATAAACGTAAATATTAATGAATTCTTTAAAGTATTTCTTGTTCAAATTGCATGTAAAACTTTGTAAAATTTTCAACTTTTTACTAAAAAAAGAAAAAGAGAAAAATTTATGTATAAAAAATAAAAATAGTTATAACAACTTTTTATATAGAGTTTCATAAAAAACATAAAACGAGAAAACGATTATAACTTTAATTTATACGTTATATTGTAAAAACTTTTTTGCCCAAGGTAAGTTGCAAATGGCGATAATGGTGTGATTGCATAGATTTTTCCGCATATCACTTTCACCAGATGGGTCCCTAATGGGAAACCCGTAAAAATCCTAGTTTTCTTAGCCCTTATAAACACCACATGCGGCCCATATTACTATTTTTGCTTAATTTTTCAACCGTAAGGTACCCGTCTGAAAACCAGAACACAAACCCTTCTAAATCCCGTTCCCGTAAGCCCAGTTAAAAAACCATATGGTACCCGTATGGTAACCATATTTTTCAAGATTTATTCCCATATGCCGCCATTTTTTGCGTCAACTACTCTATAAGCTCCCCAATATATATTCCACTGTGAGTTGTTTATTGGTAGGTACATTTTCTAATGGGTATTTTTTAACTTATTTGATAATGCAAAATCTTTTAAAAAGTTATTCAAACTTATAATTATCTTGCCAAATGCGCCAGATATTTCATCTGTTCAATTTTCATATTTCATATATTATTTCATTTATTATAAAAAGCACATAATAACCCATTAGTTTTTGTCAAATAAAATTTAGTTTATATATAGCTGGTAAATCATGTTATGTTAATGTTAAATACTAAGTTATTCTTGCGGTTTGCCATAAACCGGTTTTGCTAAATTCTTTAAAACTGTGACAAATTATTTTTTCTTTCTTGTACAGTGGTCGGCCATCACATTAGGACCAGCTGTAATTTTTTATAAATATCGTGTAAAAATAAATTTTTTGGCAAAAAGAAAAATAATGGTGTAATTTAAAGCTTGTTCTTTATTTATAAAATTATACTTGATGAAAAATAAACAAATAAAATTAAAAATTTTGAATATTTATTAGTAATTACAATAAATTATATAAAATATATATTAAGCATTAATATTTTGTAAAACCGCCTTTATTTGCAATAACTGCTTCGATTCGTCGTGGCATGCTTGCAATTGAACTTTTTATAGTTTCTGTCAACTCTGGTTTATTGTGCCAGATCCTGATAATATATTCCATAAGATCTTGCTTGTTAGTAAGAATTTTACTATTTCCCAAATGTTTTCTATGGGGTTAAGATCAGGTGAGTTTTTGGCCATGGCAATACATCTACTTTTTTCTGTTTTAAAAAAACCATAACTCTTTTTGCTGTGTGGCAAGTTGCACCATCTTGCATAAATATAAGATTTTTGACATTTTTGGACTTCTTTTGAATTTTTTGACATTTTTCGACAATCTGCCATTTGAGGAAGCAACTGGTTCTCCAGAACCTTTTTATACTGGTCCTGCCTCATTGTGCCAACTACTTTGTAGAGACGCCCTGCTCCTTGCGCACAAATGACAGACCACATCATTACTGGATGCTTGATTGGTTCCAAAATGCAGTCAGCATGAAACTTTTCGTTTGTTCTACGACGAACAAAAGCTGTTTTGTCCATCATTACTTGAAAAGTTGATTCATCAGAGAAGCAAATCTAAAATAATGCTTATTTTAAATTATAATATTTATGAATATATTTAAAATATTTTACGAATATGAATGCGAATTAAAATACTTTTTCCCAATCCTCAACAGACCAGTGACGATAGTTTCGAGCCCACTCCAGTCTCTTTTTTTTCATGAGTGAAGTCAGTTTTGTTTTTTTTGGCTGGGCGATGACACATCAATCCCTCTTCCTTCAGCCTTCTGCGAATGGTCCGGTCTGACACAGCAATACCAGCTTCATGGATAAGCTTAGTCAATACATTTTGTGGCTTTTTTCTGTTTTCCAGGAATATATTCCGAATAATACAATCCGCTCTTGGTGTTGTCTTTCGTTTAGAAGGTGGTCTCCTTGGGCCAAACTCTTCCCCTGTATCAATTTTTTTTCTCACTCGCATTACGGTTTGGTGAGAAACCTTTACAATTTGTGCAACTTTTCGCTGAGAATATTTTGTATTCTGTAAAAGACATCTAATTTGACTAACTTTTGTTGGTGTCATATCACATTTTTTACCCATAGCTTAAAATTTAAATTAATAACTTTAAAAAAGACTACTATTTGGTGTCTTTCCATAAACAGGAAAAAAACATAAAATCCTTTATTTAAAATTAATGACTTACTGATTATTATTAAGTTCAAAAAAAATAGTTAAATAAATCACAGATGCTTGAAATTAAAATAAATCATATTTAAACTTCAATCAAACTAACAACTAAAAATAACCTTAATTTGTTCAATATGCACCAATTTGATTATGACAGGTGATTGCTGACAGCCAGAGTTGCCAATTGATAAAATTATTACTAAGAATAGAAATAACTTGACATGTAACAAAAAAAAATATCAATATTTATTTTCTCATATGCGGGTTTAAGCAACATATTTGAAATAAATTGTAAAGAAACCGTGTGGTCCTAATGTGATGGCCGACCACTGTATTTATATTCATTTTATGTATAAGTTATCTATCCTTAACTGTATATATATTTATCCTTAACTGTATATATATATATATATATATATATATATATATATATATATATATATATATATACGATATTAGAATCCATTGGACTTAAACTAAGGGCTATAGTGTCTAATGGAGCAAGCCCAAATAGAAAATTCATTAATATTCATAAACCAGAAGACTGCAGCAATATGGTAGATGGAGTAGTTCACTAAACATGGAACCATTGTGTTCTAGGTAGCTACAAAACTTCTTGATATTTCGTATTAACTATTACCTCTCAAGTTATACATGTATTCAAATAAATGATCTCAATTTCTTTTCATCATCCGCGTTATTTCTTAAAATATTATTGTTTATAACAATAGATTTTTAAGAATGCGCAACTAGCATGGTCTGCAAAAAAACAAAAATTTTGCACGTCCATCTCTAATACTTCCACGATTAAAGACATCTTAAGCTGCTTATTCCAAAAGACGTCTTGTTAAGATGTCTTAAGGACATCTTAAACTGGTTGTTCCGACAGACGTCTTGTTAAGAAGGCTTGCGGACGTCATAAACTTGTTGTTCCGACAGACGTCTTGTTAAGATGTCTCACGGATGTCTTAAACTGGTTATTCCGAAAGAAGTCTAAAACTGGTTATTCCGAGAGACGTCTTCTTAAGATGTCTTAAGGACATGGTAATCTGGTTGTTGGAAGATGTCTTAATGAGGTGTTGAAAAGCCGTCTTAAACACGTCTTTAACTAGTTGTAGACGTCTAGACGAGTTAAAGACAAGTTACATCCGTCTTAAAGTCGTCTTATGTTGGGTGGGTAATAATGTTGGGTTTCATTTTCCCAGCCGGCACGCAACGTTGTATTAACGTTGTATATACGTTAGATTTTAAGTTTGTACAACGTTGCCGGTTCGGCAAAATGGAAAGGTTTTGTAACGTAAAATTCTTACGTTAGATTTACGTTAGATAATAACGTTATACAAACATTATTATCTAACGTAAATCTAAATGTTAGATTAACGTTACACTAACCTAAATTTAAGTTGGAAAAATATTGGCGTTTAATATTAATATAAAATATTGATTGTAATTGTGTTTAATATTTAATGTTAATATACTGTTATATTCATATAACCCTGCCGAAGCCTATGGCTTCGTGCCATGGTTATTATATGAATGTAGCCGTATATAAACGGTGTATATATACCTTTAATGTTAATATACTAACATTAAATGTTTAACACAATTACAATCAATATTCAACGTTAATATAAGGGTTTCTAATCCCTTACAAGGTGTTAGAAAAACAGTTTCGGGGGTACTCAAACTAAAAATAAAATAAATATTTTTAAAGACTTTATTTAAAGATGTATCATGTATTCTTTTGTGTATTATATACCATATATAATAAATTTACAACAAAAAAAAAATCAAAATTAATAATTGTTCAACAATCACTTGCTCCTCAATTTTTTTTTTTGCTTCCATTTACAAATGGTGAGAACTTTAAGATAGCTCCTATTTGATCTTTTATTTGAGCTTCCGTCGAAGACTCGTGCATTAGCAGGATGACTTCTAAAATACAACATGGGATACTGTTAATGGGATGTTAAAAAAACAGTTAAAAATACATTTTTCTTATAACTGACTAGTTGTTTGATTTTTTCTTAACGCTAACTTTCAAGATTCAAGACTAAGATATATCTAAGTATACAAAACATATGTAAGGAAAAAGAGATAGATAGAACAATATTGACATATTAACGTACCAATTATTGCTTTACACAACTTTTTATCTTCGAATGATACCTTCTTTATATCACCACGATGTTTACCTTTCATATTTAACTTAGCCATAACATCATGCTCCATAATTCTATAAAAGCGTAACAACAAATAATAAATCGAAAATAACAACGAATAATACTGCAATTCCAGCAAACTTATTGAAATAATTTTAAACACACAGAGTAATATATCAAAAAAAGAATCTTTTGAAATTACACTTTGTGAATTATAATTCACAAAGTATAATTTCGAAAGGTTCTTTTTTTTTATAAATGTTTTTTATTAAAGTTTCATCGAATTGAAGCTGGGAGAACCTAAGCTATGGGAGAACCTAAATAAATGGGATAATTTGAAAGTTGATCATTTATATATTAAAAATTGTTTGCTAACCATTAATTCTCACACTACGATGCACTTCTCCATTAAAACAAAAAAATTGGTTCCGCCAAGATGAATGTGCTATTAATTCCCATTAATGGCATAACTCTATTGTTGTTTAGCCAATGTAATGTTTGGACCATAATAGGAATAATGATTTGGTCTGTTGAATGGATGAGTTTAAAATTTCTTACCACAGGTGTTTGGACCAACCAACCTTAGATGCTTGTATACAAATTTGATTTTGTTCCATTCAATAAGGGTCCCATTCATTAAGGTTTTGCCCAAGCATTAATATTAAATTGTTTGTTTTTCTAAATTACTATCCTTCTGCTACATTTTTCTATAATACTTACTCATAATTTAAACGGTTTGATTATTCAGAACTAAACAAAAATACATACCTGACCATAACATTTCTTGTATTTTCTTTAACAGTTTTTCCACCTATTTTCTTGAGGTGACATAGCTAAAACATAAAAAGAAGTCTAGTGAAAAGTGTATGTTCGAATGAGACAAAATAGTTTAACAAAAAATAAAAGACTGTGAAAAACTCTAAATAATGTGAATGGCTATCCATCACTAAGATAGTTCTCAATTTATAAGTAGGAATTTACCTTTTACACCATATTCTGGTAAAATGTAAGAGCAGTTTAAATAGGTTCATAAAGAAATCAATGAACTTAAATAGCATTCTATCAAACAGACAAACTTTAAAATAGAAATTATAAATACAAATTACCAATTTACTGTATTCCCCGTTGTCTGTTAATCTGGTTTCAAGTTCATAAAATTCTTCAAGGGACTCAATCTTTTTGAAAATGGTTACGTTTACATTTTCTGACGTTTTATTGTCACATTTGCAACAGTTTTTCTCCAGAAGCAATTAAAGTACTAGTTTTTGGAATTCTAAAAAAAATCACCTCTTCAACTTTAATAAAATATTGAATATAAATTTAAAATATATTAAAATATATAAACTTTTTGGGCAAAAAAATAAAATATTACAGTATAATTTTCTTTTTTAATTTTAAAACTTATTTTGAAGTTTGTCAATTACTTTAAAAGGTTTAATTGTAAAAGATTGAAATTGTATTTTATAAGTTTTATTTAAATTTTTCAGTTGAATTGTCAATAAATGTTTTATATATAAAAGATTTAAACAATTATCAACTAAAGTATAAGTAAACCAAAATGTATTATGGTATCTATTTATTCATGTTAGATTCGTTGTTTGTTTATTTAAGTATTTTTTTATAAATAGAAAAAGTTTGATGATTGTCAAACATTTAATTTTTCACCTATTACTTCGATTTCAAGTTTAATTTTAAGTTGAAGACGCTATTAGTTTAATGCAATAGTTACTATTGTTACTATACTAATAGTTTCGATTCTATAATTCTGTAAAATAGACGTTAGCTCAACTTAGCACAGGATATATTTTGCTAAAATAGGTAGTTTCAAACTAAACAGGTCATATTGAGTATAGATTGCCATGGAACAGGTCGCTGAATTTTATTATAACTTTTAGCCTTATCATGTACATCTTGACATTATCAGCAATCAATAATTCCCCATTTTAGGGCGCGCTTAGTTCTAGTATGTTTGAAGAAGACTTTGTTATCATTACCATTATATACAAAAAACAGTAATATTAATATCATACCTCCAGTATCCATTGGAAATTTCTGCTTCAAAAGCTTGCCTGAATCTTTTCTTACTAATTTTGTTTTGGAAGAAGGTAGAGGATTATCTGAAGATGAAGCATTAATTGAACAATTAGTGGTGCTGTGTTGAAATGAACTAGTATGACAAGGAGCATCTATATGAACAGGGGATTCAGATTGATATGAAGTTCTAGATGAATGACAAGTTGTATCCTCTGGATCCCTTGATAAACTATGAAACGCACTTCCATGGGAGCGATAATAAAGACCTCCAGATAAATCTTGAGATGGGCCGCACGGTGATCTGGCCAAATAACTAGATGTACATTTCAATGGATGATGAGATGCACTAGATAAATAAGACAGAGTTTCATAAGAACCTGGAGAATCTGAATGATGATGATGATGAACAGGTGAATACTGTATTGGTAAAGGAGTTTGCGGAGGTGGATGTGAAATAATACTTGAACTTTCCTTTTTAGCTTTCTCTATCACTTCCATTATTGAAAATGTTGGTTTGCTTGGAACACTTTTACCTAAAAACAGAATAATGAAAAAAATTAAAATAATAAGCAAGGCTATTTACGATTTAAATTATGGTCAAGCATATGTATATGAAATTGTAATGTAAATTATGGTATGGTTATTTTATAAAAGAAAACAGAAAACAGACAATAATGAATTTTTTGACAAAAATGATAAAAAAAAGTCGCCACAACTGAAATATACCTTTAGAAAAGTCAAATTCTTCAATTTTCTTTTTTTTTACTTCGCTTTCTGAAGAACTTGTATGCATAAGAAATTCATGGCAAACACTCTCCTCACCTATAACAAACCACAAAAATAGAAAACGATATATTTGTGAACTTACACATTTAATCCAATGTTCAGATTGAAAAATATTATTTCATTACTGACCTTCAATAACAACTTCTTTTAAATCATACTTTTTCCAGGTATCTTTATTTGGGTTAATTGATTTTTTATTTGTAACATTAACCCCGTTTGGCCACCATAACAACATTAGTTCTTCATCAATCCATCTCTTTGGCACAACTGTCTTTTGTTCTGCAAAAGCACCATTTACATTTTCCAAAAATACACACATCACATATTTGTCAATTGCCTTTTTTAAATTGCGTTTTTGAGTCATTTTTACTAAAATGAATAAAACAAAATATCATTATAGCTGATTCCCTTAATGACATTACACATCACGTATTCCAATAAATGACAAGTACACAAAAAAAGTTTTTACAAATTAAGTTTAAATAAAAATTATTCATTTATGAAAGATGTTCATGACTTTAATATTATTAAAAATTTAAATGTTATGCTTTTCATAAAATATTCATCTTTAAAGATACATACAAAAAGCAAAAAAAAAAGTTATACACAAATATAAAAATATTAATACTTATACATTTATATACTTATAAAGTATACAATGTATATGTATAAATGTTAAACAGAATATTTAGATATATAAATATAAAAAAAAAATGTATTTAATTTAACAAACAATAAAAAATGAAAATGATGAAGCACATTTTTAAAGCAATAACAAGACACATTTTTATTTTAATGAATTGGATCTATAGCTTCCAAAAGTTACCTAAATCAATTACTTTCAAAATGTCAAAAATTAAAAACTAAAACATAGATTTAAAACTTATGTCAAAACAACATTATGTAATAAAGGCATTATGACAAAACCTTTGTGTGGGAGACAAAGTGCTTTTCTTAAAAAAGAACACTTTTCAACATTTTTTCTTCTAGAAATATTGTCAAAGCTTTTAATATAGACAATTTGAAAAAGGTTGGAGTCACATGGATCGACAAAAAGGCTTTGAAAATGTTGTTTCTTTATAATGTCGCACTCATACATATCATCTACATTGACCTCCTTTATTTTTGCAAAATTACCAGACTGCAGTAGATACCAAGAATCTTTATCACTGTTTGAAATTTTTGTTATAATATGCTTTTGGGTTATCCCACTCATCGCTAAACTTTCTAACTCTCGTGTACGCTTAAAAATCTGCGATAAAGGACTTTGAGCCTTTTTTACAAATTTTTTCACAACTTGTAAGTAGTTTTCAAACGGAAAGCTGGAAATATTATCCAAAGACGTAGAGAATTTTTTGCTATCTTCCCAAAGATGTGTTAGACAGTGAACATTATAAACGGTAAATGTAGGACCAAACATATCAACGCAAGTGGAAACAAAATGCTGTAAAAGATCTTTTGCATAACCAGAAAAGTTGTTGCGGATTTCAAAACTATCATCAAGAAATATTCGCATTGCAAGAGAAAAAGAGAGAAAATGCTTATAGCTTTCAGAGGGGAGTATATCTTTCAACGCTAAACAACCAGTGTACAACAGAAATTGTCGATACTCTGTTGCTTTCCATTTTCTTAAATCTCCTAAGCCACGAGGTTGTCTTACAAAATTAGAAGGCATTTTCCCACTGTATTCTTCGAGCTTTGTGGATATTTGCCTCAGCTGTGCTGGACATAATTTTTGGTTTCGCGGACCTTCCTTGTATGCTAACAAAATTTGTTTAGTAACACCTAGACAGGCAAGATGCATGTAGTCTAAGGGAAACTCTGTAACACAGTTAATTCCTTTGTCAGCTAGTATTGATCTTTCAATTTGATGAGTGCCAATATACATACCATTTTTGAATGAATCATCATCTCTTGAAATACAATCAACATCATAAAAGAGCATTCTAAAATGTTCGTAAGTCCCTTTAACTTCACAGCGCTCGCAACCATGGTAACTGCTATGAGATTTAATACCCTTTAAGAACTGCCTTGCAGGGGCATCACACACAAACGCTGAAATTTTTATATCCAGCACTTTTCCATTGTACTGAAAACCATTTGCCAATAATAACTCATACTCATGCAAAAAATCGTATAAAAAATCATTACGATTATTTGGCTTGTGATCACCAACAAATAATGCTACAATAAAAGGTGTCACTTTATCAAACATACATAATATAGGCCAAACCTGTGTATTTGATGACTTGAATATGGGAAGTCCATCTACATTGACAACTAGAGAAATTGTATTTGACTGAAATCTATAATGCTGGTTGACTTCTAAAGTTCTTGATATGCCGTTAGAAATACCAAGATAAACATATTCACCTCCACATTTTAACTCACTTGGGACATTCCTAGGAGTATTCAAAATTGTCCTTGTGCATTTTGGTAAATCAACATGATGACCATACCGGTGTAAAATGGTTAACAGTTCATCACTTGCATTTCTAGTTATTCTGTGTTTTAAAATCCATTTGGCAATCTCTGTAACAAGTATTCTATCATTTTGATCTTCATTATCATCAGTCATAAAAACTTCAGAGTCTAGGTCAGAACTCTCAGTTCCAGAAGTATCTTTATGATCAGACACACAAGAAAAATCATAATAGTTCTCAATTTCAATGTTTTGGAAATCAATGCTTCTCTCCACTTCATTATAATTGGATTTGACATGCGATGAGTTCATTTTTATTATTCTGAAATAAACATAAATTTTAGTAGTTTTGACAATAACAAGATGATAATAAAAACTGAACATAATAAAAAAATAAAAAATAAGAAAACCAAAATTTTTAATAATACTAAAAAGGTAACTACATTTATTCAAAGAAAGTTTTTTACTTGCTAGCTCATTAATCTCATACAGTTAAATGTTTCTATCATAATTAAAATCATACAGCTAAATGTTTTATAGTAATTAAAATCATACAATTAAATTTTTGTATCATAATAAAATCATACAGCTAAATATTTGTATAATAATTAAAATCATACAGTTGAATGTTTGTATCATAATTAAAATCATACAGTTAAAAGTATAATCAAATATTTTATTTTATTTTAAGCTAGTTTTTATTTTATCCTAAATAACCATAGCTAATTTATATTACTATATAGTAATAAATATTAGTAATAATTGCACTGAAAACAATTATTTGAAAGATAGTAAAAACACTTGCTTGTGTTTATTAGCTGTGGTTATTTAGGATAAAATAAAAACTAGCTTAAAACAAAATCTCAAAATAAAAATGAGGTATTACAGGTTTTCCAAGAATGAAATGTTAAGGTTAAACTTTAGCTTGGAAAATAATTTTAATTGTTTTTTTTTTCAGTTCAATTACTAATTTATCTTAACTAAAACACAACTAAATGAATAAACAAATAAATACTAAAAATGTGAAAATACAAGATGATTACAGGCATAGTATATACTATAGATATACAAGAAGAAACAAAACAATAATAAATAAAACTGTGTAATAATTGCTTGCATTCTCTTTTTGCTGGCATTTATTTATAACAATGGAGAGACCTTTCCAATATTTGCAATCTGATTGTTTATTCGAGCTTTTGTTGAAGATTCTCTATGCTTTTTACAAATGAAAATTTAGAAATAAATTTTATTCTACTTACTTTATAATTTGATTTCTATTTAACACTTAATGCATAGCAGATGCTCGGTGAAGATATATGAAAAATAATCTTCGTGTTTTTTATTAATAACATACTTGCGTTGTTTTTCAAAATATAAGCAATGCAAGCAGTTTATTGAAATTAATTTTCCACAGCTAACTTGATTTTAAAATATTATACTATATTGCTCAGAGTGAGTAACTATCAGATTCAAAATAACATCTTAATTGGATGAGCTTTAGGCTCCTATCAATTTGATATTTGTTTGTAATTTCCTTGCATCTAAAGTAAAATACTAGACATTTTACTCACATTTATTACAAAAAATCTAAACTTTGCTGTAAATTTGGATTAAACTAAAGGAATATAAAATAGTAGCACAACTCTTTAAAATTTAAAATGAGATTAAAAGAAGAAAAATTGTAATAATGAATACCCAAACACAAATGCTACACCATTGTTTGAACATTTCAAATAATTGAATACAAACTTTTATTGTGAAAATTCAAAGAATTAAAATTTGAACAAATTTAATGATATCGAGCTAAGTATTTATAATTTATCTGAAAACTAGTAGATTCAGAAATAGTTGTAACATAATAATTTAAGAATAAAAAATTGTTCAATATTATAATAAAACATTCTATAACATAAAAAAAACCTGTTCTATAATTTATAGAACAGGTTTTGACAACGATAAAAAATCAAATCAAACCTTTATAATCGACATTTTACTACCTTTTATTAAATCTTTTATCAGCAATTCAAAGTTTTTACTACTTGTACGCTGTTTATTTAAAAATATTTTTTCAAAATTCCTCAATTGTCTTTTAAAAGACAATTCAAACCTTTTAACTTGGATAATTACCTTCTAACTAAACTTATAAGTCTAGTTCGAAGGTAATTACCTTTATAATTATAGGTAATTACCTTTAAAATTATATTTTAACAAATGTGTTTCCTATCTTCTCTTACGCCATCTTTAAGAAGATAAAAATGTAAAATATTACGGTAGGTTTTTTAAAAGTTAGCAGAACTACGTTAATATTTCTTTGTTTTTTTACGTTGCCCTTTCGTTAGCTCAACGTTAGAATGTTACGTTAATATTTCTTTGTTTTTTTAACGTTGTGTCAACGTTAGCTCAACGTTAGAATATTACGTTAAAAAGATTACGTTTACACAACGTTACATTAACGTTAAGTTACGTAAAACGTAATTTTAACATAAATACAACGTAAATACAACGTTGTGTGCCGGTGTCGTACAAATTTATTTCCCCCAATAAATTTATTTCCGTGGCGCAAGTTTCAGTTGCTAAGGAAATAAAATTATGCGGCTTGCGCATAAAATTGTTTCCAGATATAAATTTATTTCCGTAGCGGAAAAAAATTTGCAGAAAAAAAAGAAAAATGTTTTTTTTAAATTTATTTGCGAGGTAAAGAAGGTAATTTTATAGCAGAATTTTTTAACTCAAAAGTAAACTAGTCACTCAAATATTTATAGAGATCTAGAGGGGGAGCGCAAAATACCTGAGCCCATAGATTTTTGGGGCTGATTTTATTTACTTTTTTACTGGTATTTTAATTTTTTCTAAACTTTCCTAAATCTATTATACCAATACTGCCAAAAGGGGCCCTATTGGAATTACTTAAACCGAACGTCTGAGTACTTTTAACCGTGCCTTTGAAATATTCTCATAATATTAACTTTACCGGCTGTGAGCAACACTTAAAACGGATTATTCGTAAATAAATCTATAACAATTTAACTTATCTGAAATGTATTATCATGCGACCAGATCAACAAAAAGGCTAGCATCACAACCTAGCCAGCACGGGAACGTACAAAAAACGTACAATTAACGTTTTGGACGCGTTCTAAACGTATGCAAGTAACGACGCTCAACGATGTCACTACTATGACTTGCCGATTCTGACGCATTGATACTTTTCTATACTTAAGGAAATTCAAGATGGCGTCGTGTTTTTAATTTTCTGCAATCATGAATTGTGAATTCTGACGCATTGCTATTTGTTTTGTTGACTTACCTTTTTGTGTCCTCGATAATCTTTCTGCACTCTGCGATCAAGCTTTTTGACTTACCTGAAATTTCTTTGTTTTCCTCGATAATCTTTCTGCACTCTGCGATCAAGCTTTTTGCATCTGTCTCTACCTCGTGTTCTGAGCCAAAGAGTTGATCATAGTCCATAAATGTAAAGCACGGTTTTAGTTTGTAGTGTCCAATAGCCAAGGTGTGAATTCCGTCTTGTAAGATGTGTCTTTTGTCGTCATTAGCGCTGAGAGCGACTTTGTTGATCTCTTCGGTGTAAATGTTATGCTGATGTGATCGGATAACGTTCATAGCTGCAAGCTTTTCATTTCCACTGAATAAGCAGTCTTTATAATCTTGATGAGTGATGTGTTTTTGAACGACTTTATTTTTAACCCCTTTGCATCTTTTCTCTTCTTTTTCATAGGTTTTGTAAGAGTAGAGCTTAGGACGAAGCCCAACAAACTCTTTAATTATTTTTCCACCGGTTTCGTCTTTGAACATGCCGATAATCTTATTATTTAACCCTACTTTAAACCCAACGTTTTCAATAGCAGGATGGTCTTTAGAAAAGTTGCTCGTGTCAAATTTGGTTTCAAGATCATCGACAATGTCTTGATAAAAATCTTTTGTTTCGATTTCATAGATGAGCGAGTCAGTGTCAGTCATGAGTAATTTTGCTCGATCTCCGTATTTAGGTTTGATATAGTCGTAATGATGTTCAAACATGAGTGTTTTGCTTATGTCTAGAACGCTCAGTCCTAAGTAAACAGGCTTGTTGTAAAAGAGTTTTGTTCTTTTCATGTGAACCGCAGCAAGGTTTTCATCAAAAATGGTATTTCTATCATAATAAGACTTTCTTGACAATTTTAAGACTTCTTTTTTAGTGGTGACAAGTTTAATATCAACATGCTTTCGAATATTCTCCATGGTTTTTCCAAAGACAGAGTTATTCATGAGTTTAAAAAATTCTTTTTCAAACTCGTTTTTAGCTTTCGCTCTTAATCCAGTGTTGAGATCGATGTATTGTTTCATGAAGGGTTCTTCTTCAAAGGTAACACCTCGATGAATTTTGGTAATGATCAATCCAAGTCGTTCATAGAGTTTTAGGTTTTCATGATGAATGACGTATTTTTCTTTGTTGTTTAAATTGGGAACCAGCTTGTCGACTTTATTAATTTTTAGTCTTTCAGGAGCTAAAGGATAGTCGTTGTGTAAATCGTGTAGACTTTTAGGATAGGTTAAATCGACTTCGAGAATACAAGGCATGGATTTCCAATTTAAAAGTTCTTCTTCAGTCATCCATCTGAATCCTCTAACAGGAAGAGGCTTACACATAGCCCATCCATATAAATTATTTGCGTCTGAATACTGAATGAATTTCGAAGGCTGTGAAGGATCGTAATCACTCATGTATTTGTTGTTAGCAGTTCCATGTCGTTTGCTGATCATGCAAATTCCACCGCGTATCCCTTTTTCTATCATATTAAGCATATCAATATCAGACAGAAGCTCTAACCGAATTCTAGTTAGTTTTAACATACCATCCCAACCCAAACCAGGTGAGGTGTAATACCAAGCAGGGTCAAGCTTGTAATAGGTATGACACACGTCTCTGAAATTTTCAAAGATATCAGCAAGTATCAGCACGTCTGACTTGTTGTACAGTTCTTGGTAATCTTTAAACGTTTTACATCCAAATACATCCCAAACGTTTTGCGCATGTGCATAGTCTTCACAGCTTATCCCCTCATCATTCAGTTTGGAATAGAATGCTTCAATAGGAGGTAATTGCGTTTCGGAGAACTTTTCAATCGAGTCCACCCAGTCATAAGGGTAAACTCCTTTTTTTCTTAATAAATCAAACTTTTCTCCAGAGTAATATTGAGCAACGTTTTTGCATTGATCGTTGTTTAGATTTTTAGCTAGATCTTCTAACTTGAAACTCGTGAACCTGTAGCTGTCAATAAAGCTCAATTCTTTCCATATTTCCTTTAGTTTACCTTTCTTATTAATAAATTCTCTTACTTTGATTTGTTTAGAGAAGCTGATGTATTTTTCTTCATTGTTGGGTATGCATTTTAATTTCCCACCTAATTTCTTGATGAACAAATGGCTGTCATAGCCGGACAAATTATGTAAAATGATGGGTATGAATTTTGGAAGTTTATAATCCAAGTTGCATTTGTTATGAGCAGCACCACGGTACTTTCCAGTCAAATGACAGTGATCCCACACTTTATCACCGTTAAGATCTTTTTCGCAAATATGACATAGAGTTGCAGTCTCAAAATTCTTTTCATCCTCATCCGTTTTCACTTTATTTTTTATTAAATCAATCTTGCCAAGAATCTTTATAAGATCTGATTCAAGCATGGTTATAAACTTTTGAGCTACGTCATCCTCTTCGCTTTCAGCTGTGTACATGACTGGTTCTCCTTTGTAAAGGCTATCGTCAAAGCATTTGATGTAATAGCAGAAGGAGCTTGGAACATGCTTTTGGTATTGTTTGGTGTATGACTCTTTATTATTATATTCAGTGTTGTCATCGATAGGTTTGATGAAACTTTCAAAGTCTGCATAGACAACGTATGGAACTCTCATACCCCTTTGATAGTTTTTAAACTGAACAGTCGTCCCTTCTTTTGGAAGTTCGATTCTTACTGCATCGTTGTCATAACAATAAGGTTGATGCTGTTGAAGCTTTTCTTCCTGGTCATAACCTTGCAAGCAATTTCTGCAATAATACATTTTGTGCTGATGTTTTGATGTTTGTGTAGATAATAACCGACTCAAACTTTTAATCATGCAATAATGGTCAGTGTCTTCGTTTGAAATAAACAACAAATCAACACAGTGCTTTCGATCTACAAAGTCAGATATTCGCAAAGGGTAAAGTTTTTTATTTTCATACCCAAATACGTTAATGCTAATAGTTGGGTTATTCTTTTCAAACTTGTTGATTTTATTAAGCTTAACAGGAAACTCTATTCCTTCCCAATTCAGCTCTTCTGATTTTAAAATAAGATCATTGTCAATTCTTTCGTTGTCTCTATTTTTTAGATTCAACGCTCTAGTGACTGACCATTTAAAGCATTGATTGTCCTCGTTTTCCATGTTGATGATCGCCTTTTTGTTTTTTAGCTCTTTAGGTAGCTCCATGTAGGAAGAACCGCTGATAGGCTCATAATCAGTAAAGTTAATGTCCATCCTTAAAATCTTAGACAGGATACTATTAGATCCTAAAGCATTGTATTTAACACTACTTTCCAAGACTTTCTCTTCCATTTCGCTCATGAGCTCTCTTACATTTGTAGTTGTTAGAATAATCTCCGATCTTGATGAAAAGCTTGCTTCCCGAGTCATTTCTTCACCAGTCATCATGCTTACAGATTTCATTTCACACGTTAAAATAATTTTTACTCTGGTGTTTCTTTCCCCTTCCATGGTTTGAATAGCAGACTCTCTCACCAAATTAAAAAAGGATGCGAGGTCTCGGTATCGAGAAGAAGGCCTATAAGAAAATTGTCTTACAGAACCCTCTGCCGAATGTTCAGTCATTTTAAACTTTACTTTAATTGGTTTTACCACAGGCTGTTTTACAGCAGGTTGTTTATACTCTGTTTTTGATATAAGCGATTTGATAGACTTTATCTTTTCATCGATTTTGTTTGCTGCTTTGCTTACATTCTTCTTGACTACTTCAGGAACGTAGGGTTCTATCCATTCTTTAACATCATTTAACTTAGTTTTAACATAGGACGCCACACTTTTTGTAGTCGCCGTCAGACTTGAAAAAAATGAAGGTCTAGGTGGAATGACTGGTTTTGGTGTTATAGCAGGTGTTAAATCTGAAACAGGTTCGTCAAGGATAGGTTTTTGCAAATGAATTGGTTTCGGAGCAATAGGAGGCTTTACTACAGGTCTTGGTGGAATGATCGCTGGTTTCGGAGCAATAGGAGACTTTATCACTGCAGAAGGAACAATCCTTACTTTTGTCGGCTTTATTGAAACTTTTACAGCTGGCCGAACAAACCTAACCACAGTAGGTCTACGAAAAGCAGCAGGAGCAGAGACAACTCTAGGAGGTTGTAAAACCATTATAAGTTCTCCTTTTCTCATTTTAGAGTATCCTCTTATTTTTTGCCCTTTAGCAATTTCTTTTAATTCTTTCACCGTTTTGTTTTCCATTTTATTAACACAAGATTTTTTATTTATATCATTTTCAATTTTTTTAAATTCAATATAAGAATTTAAAAAGTTCTTACTCCAGAAATCTCATACTTGTATCCATCTACTACTTTTCCATTTCTACATTCAAAGTAATTCCATCCATGACCAGTCTTTTTCTGTGATTCGTAAGCAGACTTGTATTCCACCACCTCGCCTGTATCAACATGAGTTATTCTCAAACTTAAAGGATTATTTCTAATTAAACCAAGTCTTGCATATTTAGGATCAAGAGGCTTCTTTTCTTTTTTCTCATTTTTTCTCGGTCTTCCCACTGGTCTCACCTCTTTCGAGTTTTCCAAAATGGCATCTTTATCAATCAAGTTGTTCTCAACAGCAATCATCATGAGCGACATTTTATTGTTTGACGTTTTGGAAACATTATTTTCTTTTAACAAATTTTTCAAAAACTTTCTTGTGTATGACATTTTTTTTATTATATCAAGATTTTATTTTATTTAAATCAAATTTAATTTTTCATTTCTAACATCTGAAGAATTTACATTGATCCAAAGGATTCTAAAGTTTTCATACACAATGTCATTGGAACCAAGCGAATGATTTAAAATTGCGCTTTTTAGATTTCCAGAAATCTTTTTCTTCTCCTCGAAATAACAATCCAAACCAAGCACATAATTGTCAATCATTCTTAGCTTTTCTTTTTTAGGCAAGACTTTCCAAGTACTGAGATGCTCTTTGATTTTCTTTTCCATTCGTGAATATTCTGTATCACCACTCCATACAAGTAGGTAAAGCTTGTCTCTCTCTTCATCACTGTACTCTTTTGGAATATTAAAATTTCCGTTTTCAGTGACGTAAACAGATTCACAAAACACACCTATTTTTCCAAATGCAAGAAGCTCAAGATGTCTTTTTTTATTTATGTCAGTCTCTTTGATACTACATTCTAGAAAAAATGGAAAAAACTGTATCATTTTATTCTTCTTTTAACAGATTTAAATCCTTTTTCGGTCTACCCACAGGTCGATCTTCCTTCACGTCTTTAATCAATATGTTTTTATCAATCAAGTTGTTTTCAATCGCAAGCATCATGAGTGACATTTTATTGTTTGACGTTTTGGAAATTCCGTTTTCTTTCAGTAATTTTTTCAAATCCTTTTTCGTATATCTCATTTTTTACTTAAAAAAATATTATTTTGAAAAAACATTTCAATGAATTGGATTCTCTGCATCTAATAAATAAACTCCATTCTGCTTCCATTTGATCCAGTCATAATCAATTTATCAGAAATGATGACAGCAAAGGCCTGAGTGTTTGCAGGAACGTTTGCATTGAATGTCGCTTTTATTTTAAAATCTATCACTCCTGATTTTAACCTCTCAGACTGCTTGCTTACATCAAAAACAAAAAGAGGACAAATGTACCTATAATTTAAGGCAGTCAAATTGGGCTGAGATATAATTTCGTTTATCCCATAAAGTCTATTGTCAAACTTGCATGCGTCTCTATATGCTCTTGAGTATTTGTTGTTATTAAAGTCTAAATTGTAATCCACAGCAGGATATCTTTCACTGTTTAAGGTGACATATATGTTTTTCAAGTCACAGTGATTAAAGACTGAAGGATTCTCTGTTTGACTTCCAGATTTATTGGTTTGGAATCCAACAATGACATATCTCGGTCTTTCACTACCAGATTTTTGGCTTAGCGTCCAACTAAAGTTGTTAGCTACAGGAACGGCAATGGTGTCGCATTGTCTAGATCTGAACGAAATGGGAACATTTACTTTTGATTCAATGATTTTGTAAAGATTGTTGCTAGCTGCTACAGAGGGTGTGACATGAGGCATAAATAAGGATAATTTGCTAAGATCTATTTTTCCTGCAGCTGTTGCTTCTGTTCTAAAAATAGCATCACTATCGCTTTTTCTCACAAGAGTAAGTGTATGCTTAAATCCATAGATCACTTTATCGTAATCATCGCAAAATCCAAAAATGTGTTTTAAAGGGATGCAAAACGAAAACGATCCTTTTTCTTCACCTTGCTTGATGATGTAATCTTGTCTTTGCTTAAATCCAGTGTTGTTGACAAGATCTGCTAAAGCTGTTGTGTCTCTATTCCACAGCTGATTCATTCCTTCAGAATATTGGAACTCTATTGGATATTTGAGGTATCCAATCATGGTGGTAGCTTGTCCAGGATCGTAAACGGTCTCCATCTCTTGAGCCTTCAAATGATAAGAAATCTGGCTGAACATATACATGATACCGTTATTTACAAGAGTAACAACGTCTGCATCAGCGTAGGAAGTTCCATCCGCTTTTAAAAGTCTTCCTTCAACCAAAAGGTAAGCCTCAGATGGAAGCGTGAACAAATCTTGCTGTTCAATATTGATTCTTATTTCTCCATCCATGTTTAGATTCTTATTCACTGGTTCGTATTCATGAAACTCGAATCTCTCAATTTCTTCATCCACAATAATCTCTTCTGTAAAATTTAAAACATCGGAATTTGCCATTTTTATACATCAAAGAAAAAAAATTTTCTTAGATTCGCTTGCGAATCCTCATGCAATCAAAAGTCCATTTCCTCTTTTTACCAAGTCTTGTATTCTAATCGCGTTGTTCTTTGTCAATCCTGATCCAAACATAGAATATTCATCTATAACTGGTGGTGCTGCTGCTTTGTTAACAATGCTTGAAATAGTTTCCTTGCTTTTAAGACTGAGATCATTCTTTGCAGCTTCATGTGGTTTTGGAGTTCCAGTCTTGGCATACAATTTCTCAATGGTTTTTTTACCTTTATCAATAGCAACATCTTTAGCAGTGGAAATGGCTGTTGAAGCAAGCTCTTTTCCTGCAGATTTAGTAGCCATGATGGCTTCTCTTCCTAGTTCAGTTTTTGCAATTTTATTAGCCAAAGTAGATGCTGCTCTTGAAGCGCTTGAAGCTGCTGCTCTTCTCAAAAAATTCTTAAGCGTGTCAATTATCCCACTTCCACCTATAATATGTCTCTTAACATATCTATTTCTATAAACGATCATTTTTTTTATTTACAAAGATTTTTTTATTTCATATCGATATACGCCATCATAGCCTTGTACTCGTCTTTATTAATCCTATTCTGTCTCAACAGCTCGTCGCAAATGGAAACAGCCACATTTCTAGATCCTTTATTTCCAGCATGCCATGCAGCGATGCTCAAGTTTAGATTTTCCACAAGAGCATTTGGATCGCTTGGAAGAATAATCACACCATTGCCTTTTTTGACTTTAGATTCGCTTTTAAATTTCTTCCAAATGGGTTTTATAATTTCTCGGTATTTTTCGCTTTTGGAGGCTTTCGGCTTGTTTGGATTTGCATCAGAAAAAATAGCACCAGAGTTTAAAACAATTTTTGAATAGTTTTCCAAATCTTCATCGTTAACACCGCTCCGTTTGTCTGGAGCACCAGATTTTGTCATAAGCTCCCAAAGACCTTTTGTTCCTTCATACTTTTCTCCTCCAACAATGATATCATTTCCATCCACCTCCACTTCCATTTTTCCAAAGTACAATTTATTACTAATTTTACTAATTTCGAAATTTCTTTTGACATCGTTTACAAAACGCTTATTATACCTATTTAAATAAACGGATGAAATGTCTCCTAAATGATTTGTCTCATCAAAACTGGGAGTCGATTTTTCATTGCTACTTTCTTCGATGCTCTTGATCATCTTTTCATTGCTACTTTCTTCGATTCTCTTGATCATCTTTTCATTGCTTTCAATCAGAGGCTTGTAAAGCTTGCTCAAATCAGTCTGAAGATTAGCATCATAAATATTCTCATTCAAACTATCTTGATAGATTCTTTTTCTTCTTTCAACAAATTCTTTCACCAGTTCATCCCTCTTGTTAGGGTCAAGTATTTTAAAAAAGGACATTTTTTAAAACGCAAGAAAAAAACTTAAACACAAACTTATCTACGTTTTACGACTACGTTGATCCTTTCTTAGATCCTTCGAATCCGTTAAAAAATATTAATTTTTCTTAAACATGTTGTTGAACGCTTTTATTGCGTCTTCTCTTCCTTTTTGGATCAACGACTCTTTAGTTATCTCGTCAATGTTGATTTTTGTTTTAGTTCTTATTTCTTTCATCAGACTCTTAAACTTTTGAAGCTCGTCTAAAATCAATTCATACTCTGAATCGCTCACAATGTTGTCTACTAATGCCTTTGAAATGTGACTGTTGATGGTGTTCAATTTCGACTCGGCCAACACTTTAATCTTTTCATGCTTCTCCGCTTTTAATGCTAGTTTTTTGTTAACTTGTCCTCCTACAATGGATAAAAAACCCATTCCAATAGCCACACCTTCACACGCAATCGCAATAGGAGCAGCAGCGATGGTGCTCAAAGTTCCAATTCCAACAACTCCAAGTGCAACACCACCTGCTTGCAACGTAGAGTCTACAAAAGAAATGATTCTGAAAGCGCGATGATACTTTTTGCTGAGATGCACTTGCTTTTTCCTCTCGTTGTCTATCTCTTTTTGGACTTCGCTTATTTTCTGAAGACGGTAATTGTGTCCTCCATCATCTGCAGGAGCTGTTGGAAGAACTGGATAAAGTTTAGATTTAGCATCGTGATTGTATTCCATTTTTATTACAAAAAAAATAATTTTTTTCACTCATTTATGAAAATGACAAAGCCTAAACTTTCCCCTTTTTTAATAATAACATCTGACTTGCTGTTACTATGAATTTCCATGATCACATTATCCACCGACTCTGATAGTATGATGCTTTGATTGAAATAATCCAGTTTTGATTTTATGCTTTCCCTCAAATTCACTAAAGCTAATCCGCTTTTAAGTTTTATTCCAAACATAAAAGTTAATTTCTGATGACTCAGACGAATTAGTGTGATGTCTTTTTGAGCAAATATTTCATACTTACTTCCCACTTTTACAGGAGGATGCTTCAAATACTTGTCGAAAAAAAGATATGATTTATGACGAGCCTTTCGGTCGTTATTAAATAATTTTTTATACACACTATTTTCCATTTTATTATCACAAAAAAATTAATTTTTATAATACACCATTTTATTCTCCACATGTAAAGAATAAAATGATTATTGTCTGTGTCCATTAAATATTACTGTTAGTCCTCTTTCAATTATTTCATATCGTTTTTGTTTTTTAAGAGTTAATTTTTCTTCTAATGTAATTTCAACTACAGACGGTCTCCTTATAATAAGTTTAACTTTAATTTTTCCACCAGGTTCAGTAGGCTCTGTTATAATTATTTCAGACGGAGGACGTTCAATTATTCGTCGTCGTTCGATAATATCATGTTCTTGATTTCTTTCTCTCTCATCACGTATTCTGTTTGCTCTCGTTTCATAATTTCCTCCTTGGGTACGTCTAATTATTGTTTCTCGTCTCCCTTCCCTCGGTAATTCATTGTAAGGTAAATCTTCAGGGTCAACTAATATAAGCCTATTGCGAGGAGCAAACTCATCACGTATTCTGTTTGTACTCGCTTCAATATTATTGTTAGGTATATCCTCTGGATCATCATCTTCAGGGTTAGCCAACATATGCCAATTGTAAAGCCTATCCTCAGCAAGAGAACTATCATCGTCTTCGCTTTCATAGAGTTCATCGCACTGATCTTCTAAAAATTCATTATCTGACATACTCATTGTTATTTTTTATATGAAAAGAAATTTATTTAAATCATTTTCAATTTTTTTATTTCATCGTAGAATTTCAATTGTGAGTTTATGAAGAGAATTTTTAAATCCGTTTGCGGATTCATGGAAATCACTAGTGATTTTTATGCGTAATAATAGACTTGTCCTAGAAGAAGGTAAAAGCTTCCGGATTGACCGACTTGAGCATCACCAGAGTTGAGTGTGACAACGAGTCTTCTACCAGCTGCGACAGTAGGCATAGAATCTGCTTCTCCGAAATTTCTGTAAAAAGAGATGGTAGATGTAGAGCCGATGGATGAAGTGGATTGATACAACAGTCCAGTCGATTTGTTGTTGAATGAAGTCACATTTGATCCGTTCCATGAGGATAAGTAAAAATCTTCTAATCCAGAAGAGGAAAAGAAGCATGTGCTGTCACCGTCATATCCTGGAAAATACGTGTAATTGTTGGTGTTGTACGATGTCCAAGGAGTGAGAACAGTGCCGTTTCCAGGAGGTAAATTCCCATCGTACATTCTGACTCTAGATTCCCACCAGTTTCCAGAGGCGCCGATGATGTGCATTTTGATGTATTTCAACGACACGCCATTTCCTTTTCCGTTGGTGTTCATCAAAACGTATTCGCTACCGTAAGTGGTATTCAAATATCGAAACGTTTTGCAGTACAGCTTGTAAAGAGGGATGGTGGCAGGAATGGAAGCAAGTGTGGAAATGAACGGTTGAATCCAATACGTGATGGCTGTTGCATTTCTGTTGACGAGTTGAATGGAGACGTCGTTTCTGAAAGGCATGTCCAACGTGAAATATCCTCCCAAGGAAGTGGTGTTAAACATGTTGCATCCCTGCAAAGAGTTGGCGTAAAAAGCTCCTCCCAATGGTGAAAAAAGCAAATCGGTAGCAAGTCCTGTTTGATCCACTCCAACTCCTTCCGTGGTTTCTGCATAATTCCCCACATTGATTTCTCCGTCAGTGAAGATTCGAATAAAAACTTGACCTGGAATATTCGTACCAGAGGCACTGTATAAAGCCAGCCACAGTCTTCTCAACACTCCGGATTTTCCGGAAAACGCAAACACTGGCGAAGTGGTTAGTGCCGCAACCGTCTGAGACTTGAATCCTAAACTGGTAAAACTAGATCCTGGAACGACGCTGGTCAGACTTGATTTTTGCAACAGCAAATCTACATAATTCTTTGTCGCTCCATCTTGCGCGTTGGTTGGATCAGTCACGTTGATCAATTTGTGTGAATTCAAATCCAAATCTGCTGCACCTACAGTCGTTCCACCTGAAGCATGCGTGTCTACGTAATTTTTCGTAGCTGAATCTGAAGCTGATGTAGGTTCTGCTAAATTGGTCAATTTGTGAGCTGTCATGTTAATGTCGGTGTATGAAATAGTGTTGTAAGAGACTTTGGTGTCTACATACCCTTTTGTTGCAGCGTCTTTTAAAGCGGTGGGGTCGGAAACGTTGATCAACTTGTGTGAGTTCATGTCGATGATTCCAGTGATTGTGCTGGATCCGTCAGTTTTAACACATAGACTCGAGCTGACGTCAACATAATTTTTGGTGGCGGCGTCATGAAGATTGGTCGGTTCGTTCAAATTGATGGCTTTGTGAAAATTTAAATCCAAGTCTGCAGTTCCAATCGATGATCCTCCACCTGACGCATGTGTGTCTACATAATTTTTAGTAGCAGCATCGTGCGCGTTAGTCGGTTCACCCAAATTGATGATTTTATGAGAATTGTAATCCAAATCTGCAGTGATGGTGCTGTTTCCATCTGTCCTGACATAGAGATCACCTGTTATAGTTGTTGATGAAGAAGGATCATAGAAATACCTCCCCAATTCAGTTCTACCAAATTTGTCAATCATTTTATATAGTCACGACTTTTTTTTCACCAAAGTGTGTTAACAACGCTTTGAAAGTCATCTCCTTCCTGTAATTTTTTCAAGACGTAAAGACACAAGTGTCCACAATAAGACGTGTTACCAAACTGCACTCTTTCGCTGTTGTAAAAGACAGGGCTTTTCAAATAATGAACAAGCTCGACGAGAGGAGGCTGGGCATAAGAGTCAAAGCTGTATTTTTTGTCTCCGTCTTTATACCAACAGACCCAATGAAATCCATCTGTGCTAGAATCTCCCGTGTTGGTAATTCCACATTCTTTTACTCTTGACTTTTTAGGCAATTCATCCCTCACAAAAACACCTCTAAAGTTTTTAATTTTGAGCTTTTTCACAGCATCTATTAATTGAAAGTTGGTGAGAGGTTTGTTCGGTAGTACAATTCCTTCAACGTTGATCATTTTTTTAAAATTCAGAAAAATTTTAAAAAGTTAGATTTTTCATGGGTTTTTACATTTCATCATCCTGCTCTATTTCATCTTCTTTCACCTCTAAATTCATGTCTTCACACATCATGATGCTATGAGGTAAAGATGCATTTTTTACGATGACGGCTTCGACCAGTTTAACTTGAATAGACACAATCGAAGGACCAATATACACCCCCTCAATTCTAAGTCCTCCAATGGCATAACATCTTTGATTGATAAAATCATGTCCAGAAGATCTAACCAAATTTTTATTACCACGTTCCCCTTTGACTCCATTTTGTGTATCAAGATCTGTTTTCTTTCTATGAAATACAGAAGTAATGAATATTTCGTCTTCATTTTTAGATCCTTTAGTTATATACATTTTAGCATAAAACACTGGCGCTGCATCAGCATGGTCAGCTTTATATTTTAAAATAGTCAATTCGTCTGAATTAATTTGCTTTTTTCTTCCTCCCTTTTTAAGTTTGGTTGACAATTTATCTACTTCACTTCTAATGAACAAAGTAATCTTTTCCATTATGCTAATAAACTTTTCTTCTTGTTCTGTCTTTCCTTTCTTAGCATCAAAGCAAACGAAGGACATGGAATAGCCAGTCAATTTTTGTGTTGCTGGATCTTTATTCTCGCATACACCATACGAAAATAATATAGGTGTTCGTAATACAAGAGGACCGTCTCCAGTTGAATAAGAATATTTTATTGGCAATTTTTGATAGGCTACTGGTTTGGTTGCTGCGTAAATTTCTCCAACTGATAATTTACTCTCATCAAAATTTTCAATTGTAATAAAACTCATTTCTTTTCTATATACAAGATTTTTATTTAACTCAAAATCAAAATTTTTTTCTTATCATATAAAACGACGTGACTATTTTTGCAAACGTATCAATTCTTCATTATTCACCCATGAGTTGAAAGAGTCTGGATACCCGAACCATTTGACTAAAGATCTGTTCTTTTGCTTACGAATGACTTTTTCAATTCTAAATATGTCTTGATTGGTCTTTTGCATCTCCTGCTCGTAAAAGGTACCTTGAATTTCTTCACCGTTAGCGTCAGCGATTTTATACGTAGGTGGATTCGTATGCTGAACATTTAACACGGTAAAAACCTCTTCAGTCCATCTCGGTGTATATCCCTTTTCAAAATGAGACTTCTTTTTTACGATCCTCACTTTGTCTCCCATTAAGAATTTTGGTTTTGCTGGTAATGTTTGATCATTTCCATACAGATTCCACCATACCCTACCTTTATTCTTTTCATCGCTAGCCTCCACTGGAGTCATTTTGATGGAAGAGTGCTTGGTGTTGTTATAATTTTTCACCATCTCATCTAATACGTCAATGTATTTATTGGTGTTGTTGGCTGAAAAATATTTAAACATTCTCTCTTTCATCGTTCTATTCCATCGTTCAACAACAGAACTTTTTTGTTCATTTTCAATGGAGTATAATTGTATTCCCAACGCTTTCACATGCTTGTTGTAAAACTCTTTACCTTTATCCACCCACATCTTTGTACACTTTCTCTCCTCAACTATTTTGCTTAGAGCGTTAGCTACATCAACTCGAGTTTTACTCTTTAACGGAACAATCCATCCATACTTTGAAAACACGTCTATCACCATGAGCAAATATTTTACTCCGTTGTTGAATTTTGAAAACGATTGCATATCAACCAAATCTGCAGCCCATATTTCGTCGATGTCGTTCACAAACACTTTTCTTCTTTTAAAATGATGTATCACTGGTTTATGAAGCTCGTTTGCAAGTTGATCTGTCCATTTCAAGTTCTCCGGTGCTTTTTTTTTAGACCTAATCCGAATTTAGCTTTGGCTTTGATGATGGGAGTGATCAGTTTTCTTTCGTTAATCTCTTTTTGAGTTGGGTTTGGAATGGAGTTCATTTCTTCAAGCATCATTTGATCTGCTACATTTCTGCTTTTAACATCGTTTAAATATTTGTAAGCTAAATCGTGGTGGTATGCTGCATTGTCTACTCTATCCACCGGTTTGCTCCACTCTTGATACATGTCTGTGGATGTGAGTCTTTTGTCCAAGTTTGTGCCAGGTCCTGCAAAATTCATTCCTGGAATATGCATTTCTCCTGGAAACTTTGCCCATGGAAGCTTTATTTTTTTCGAAAAATTGTTGATCGATTCCACCAAGTCTCCTCCATTGACTTCATTCGCAGAAACAAACTTGCATTTGCCTCTTCCGCAGACAGCACAAGTTCCTTTAAGCATATTTCTATTGCTTTTGCTTATAGAATGGTACAAGTTGTTCGTTTCTGTTATTTTTTTACATTTGACACAATACATTTTTTATATTCAACATAATAAAAAATGGAAGTGATTGATTTGTCATGGAATGTAAATAAAAACAAAAGGAAAAATAACAAGCTTTTACCTAGAAGTATACGTGGAATCATTATTGGGAAATCAGGATGTGGAAAAACAACGTTGCTACTCAATTTACTTTTAAGACCTGGATGGTTAGATTACAACCATTTGCAAGTGTTTGGAAAATCTCTTTTTCAACCGGAATATAAAATACTCAAAAACTCGTTCGAGAAGAAATTGCCAAAGGAAGTTATTCTTAATTTGTTTAACATTCAAAACAAAATTGAGGAATTAAACGTAAGCCCTGAATGCGTTATTGATGAAATTTCAAAAAAATGGGATAACACAGAGGATATGGAATGTCAATTTTTCGAAACGGCTGACGATGTACCTAATCCTGAAGATCTTAATTCATCCAAAAACAATTTAATGATCTTTGACGATTTGCAATTGACTAAACAAAACAAATGTGAAAAATATTACATCCGAGGAAGACATTCTAACGTTGACTGCTTTTACCTCGCTCAAAACTATTTTATGCTACCTAGACAAACCATTCGAGAAAATGCTAATTTCATTTGCTTGTTTCCTCAAGACTTTAAAAACATAAACCACATTTATCAAGACCATGTTTCAAGCGATATGAAGATAGAAGAGTTTAAAAAGTTTTGTAAATATTGTTGGTCACAACCTCACGGATTCGCTGTCATTGATTTATCCTCTAAAAAGGATTGTGGGAAATATCGAAGCGGATTTGACAATTTTTATTTTCCACACTCTATATAAAAAGATGAGCGGATTTTATCTCCTTGCAAAAGCAAAAAAAGAAACTCCAACCATAAGAAACAGCGTCATCCAAACCGAGTTTGACAACCCCATTGAATTTGATCCTAATAAAAAGTATGAAATGGCTCTTGTCGGCTTTGACACTATTCACAGCTACACCAACATCAATTCGACAAATAATGTTTTCAGATACAGTCCTAACGCTGGTTCAAACAGCTACACCATTTACATCGAAGAAGGAGCGTATGAAATTAGCGAGATTAATGATTATCTTCAGAAGGAAATGGAAAAACAAGTTGGAACCTTGTATAGAAAGGATGGTGTTGTTATCGGTGCAAACCTAATGACTTTAAGATCTACACTGAAATTTGGAAAACCTGGATCTACAACAAAATATTGGGTGGATTTCAACGTGAATAACAGTTTAGCTCCTGTTCTCGGATTTAATAAAGCAGAATATACCTATGTAGAGAAAAAAGAAGATCCGGCTAATCCGGATAAAGTCACAAGTTATATTGACTATTACGAGTCTGAAGCAATTTCGAGAATAGACGATGTAACCATCATTAGAATCACAAACGATGCTATCGGAGCATCTTATGATGACGGAAAAAGAACATCTGACATTTACTCTTTTCATCCTGACTCTCCTCCAGGCTACAAAATTAGCGAAAAACCCTTCCACTTGATATACTTACCCATAGTGGTGGGTAGAATTTCAAGAATGGAAACAAGAATTTTAGATCAAAACAATAACTTGATCGACTTTAGAGGTGAAGACATTATCCTCAGACTTCACGTGAGAGAAAGAATAAGCTCTGTGCTTCAAGACCTTTTTACGAGCAGCGCTGTTCAACGATAATTTTTTTTCTTTTATTTTAAAAATGAGTTACCAAAAAGTAAAATTACACATTTCACAAAGTCAATCTGATAAAATTAAAAAAGCGATTCAAGAAAAGAGTGATGTCAATATAAGACTATCTCATCAAGACTTGAACGGTGAACATATTCTCGCTATCACTCATGCGCAATTGAACAAAATTACAAAAGCGTATGAATCTGGAAAAGGTGTTACACTCAAACTGAGCAAAAGGCAACTTGCATACAACTCAACCATTGAAGGTGGATTTATCGGAGCTCTTTTACCGTTACTAGGTATGTTAGGCAGCACACTTGCAACAAGAGTAGTTCCAGCTCTAGCCACCGGATTGTTAGCAGGTGTAGGTTCTTCTGCTGGCTCTGCTATGGTTGATAAAATTGCAGGAAGAGGAATCGTTTATTTGAAAAAGAATGGAAATGGAATGAAAATGACTGCTGCAGGATCAGGAATCTTTTTAAGACCTTGGGTGAAACCTACTATTGGTGAAGGACTCTTTGTTAAAAATGGAAAAGACTATCAATCTATTGGATCTGGCTTATTGCTCGGACCAAACTCACCCTTTAATAGCATTCCCTTTTTAGGTGCTATTCTATGAAAATGTAAATTTTATATATATTACTGATATATAAAATTATTCTTTACTTGTATCTAAATTTGCTTTCATATGACTAGCCATTTTTTCATTATAATGGTGATAAATTCTTTTTGCTGAGAAAGCATTCGATAACCCTTTAACCTTTGTTTTTTTCATTTCGATACGATTATATACACTCATAATAATTTTTAATCTTCTTAAAACTTCTTCTAATGGTGTTGTTTTAATCATTTCTATAAACGATATTTTAACACACTTTGGAAGCTTTCGAACGTTTTTTTCGAATTTAATATATTGACTAGATTTATCAGTAGAACATTTCACTTCTTCACCACTAAGCATACTAATAAGATCATCTTTATTTATCGCATTCATTTCTTTTCTATATACAAGATTTTTATTTAACTCAAAATTAAAAATTTTTTTCATCTGTATATCTTACAAGACGTTACATTTATGAGCTATGATAAACTCTTTCCTATATAATAAATTATTAAAAAATGAGCATTGTCTTATTGAACACGAAAATTATGGAAAAGTTTGACAAGGATAGCATTGACGATGTAGCACACTTAAAATCCATATCTCTTCTTTTAGAAAACAAACGCGAACTGTCAGATGAAGCTATTAAGCATCTGATGGAGACAAAAGACGAATTGGATAAACGCAAGACTGAAAAGATGACGTTTATCGCCAAGACAAACCATCTCATCCAGCGATATCAAGACATTTTACAAACACAGCTTTCGTTCGAAGATCGCTCTAAATTTGACGAAGAAAAAAACCAACTTCAGCGTCATTATTTTACCATCGTGGAAGAAACGCTTTCTCAACGACAGTGGACTGATATTAAAATAACACAAAAACTAGTCGTGCATACCAAATGTAAATTTTGCATCAACGACGATCCGAGTCAGTTTGAAATGGATGACAGCGATAAAAAATACTGCCTCTTGTGTTCTGGTCAGCAAGAAATGTTAGAAACAACTGTCCCGTATAAATACTATGACCGATCCAATTCGATGAACAAGTACACTTACTCGCGTATCATTCATTTTCAAGAGTGTATAAAACAATATCAAGGCAAACAAAATTGCAAGATTCCTGAAGAAGTCTTTGAAAAGTTAGAGAAAAAATTCAAGGCACTCAACTTATTGATCAATTCGGAAAACACCAACATGAAATACTCTCGCATCACCAAAGAACACATTTTGATCTTTTTAAAACAACTCAACTACACGAATCAGTATGAAAACGTCAACTACATCTATTACGTGCTCGTCGGTAAGCGAGACGATATAGAATACCTCGAAGAACAGCTGATCAAAGATTTCAAGGATTTGTCTTTCTTATACGATCTGGTGTACGGAAAAGACAAGCCGAAAGAATTAAAAAGAAAAAGTTTCATGAACGCTCAATACATCTTGTTTCAGCTGCTTCAAAATAGAAGTCATCCCTGTCGTCTGGAAGATTTTTCAGTTTTAAAGACCATCGACAAGAAAAGATTTTACGATGACATTTGCTCCCATCTGTTTGCGAAACTCGGATGGAATTTTACCCCGACCTTTTAATTATAAAACCGTGCTTTACATTTATGGACTATGATCAACTCTTTGGCTCAGAACACGAGGTAGAGACAGATGCAAAAAGCTTGATCGCAGAGTGCAGAAAGATTATCGAGGAAAACAAAGAAATTTCAGGTAAGTCAAAAAGCTTGATCGCAGAGTGCAGAAAGATTATCGAGGACACAAAAAGGTAAGTCAACAAAACAAATAGCAATGCGTCAGAATTCACAATTCATGATTGCAGAAAATTAAAAACACGACGCCATCTTGAATTTCCTTAAGTATAGAAAAGTATCAATGCGTCAGAATCGGCAAGTCATAGTAGTGATGTCCTCTTTAGGCGATTAAGTTCCATATGCGTATAAAATTGATCCTGATATCCCAGCTGACATTTGGTCCGTAAAAGACGTCTTTGAACGTTCAAAAGACGTTCAGAATTTCTTTTAAACGTTCAAAAGATGTTTGTTATGCTTTGAGCGTTGAATTTAGTAATCACAAATATTCTTGAACTTTTTGTGACTTTAACGTTCAAAAAACATGACAGTGACGTAAGTGAATAAACAATTAAAAGAGCTTTTTTCCAGAAAATTTAAAATAACAAAACATATTTTACATTACAAAATCTACAAAACTGACAGTATGGATTTCTTTTTCACGGCCACTGCTGCCTTTTCTATCCGCCTAAAAAAGTAGAACAAAAAGTATGAAACGAGCGTGTCATTAAAATCTTCTAGGTCTGATGCCTGATTCATGAAATATGAATCAAGTAATTCACTTCGTTCACTTACCATAAATATAAATCAAAGTTCATATATTAACTTTGAAAAACGAAAAAATTGTCCTGTTCTTATACGTGTTACAGGATATACACCCTATCAAACATATTTCTTGACTCTCATTGTCATCGAATATGCTAATCCAGCAGATAACTGAAAATGTTTTAGTACAAAAGGTAAACTGGAATTTTTCACTAATATTTTTTTTCCCATATGCTTAATAATGTTTTTAACAGAATTGTGGCTATGAAAAAAGCCTTTTTCGTGATGATTGTGACTGCCTAATCCGAACAAGACGCATCTTTTGTATTTACCATGCAGCATTGACATCATAGATAGAAAATGTAGATTTTTCAAACAGGTTTAATTTTGTCTTCTGAAGGCATCAATATCCACAGAAGCAAAAGTCTAACTTTCAGCATGCTCTGATAAAACCTTGCAATAATAAACAAAATAAATTATATCTGGTATGCCCTAGGGTAAAAATAAATCAAAATAACTTAATTCATGATGCATAACACATTTTACCATTAAAACATTATTATAAGTCGATCCCTTAATGTTTGCTTTGACAAATCCTCACAATAATACCCGAAACAAAAAAAAAAATGATATAAAAAAAATGATAATGAAAAAGTATAGATCCATTCATAGACTAGTCATTAGGGGATGAAACTTCAACAAAAAGTATAGATCCATTCATAGACTAGTCATTAGGGGATGAAATGTCAATTAGTAGAAAACTAAAATAATTTGAAGCTATATTAAAAGTTAATTATTAAATAATACAAAGCAGACATTTCCATGCACTAATTTTTCTGCCACTGATTCACAAGAAACATGAAAATAATTTTTACAGCTGTTAAACTGCATAACCTTTTAATCTATACTGAACTTATTATCTATTATTAGACAATCTACACAACAATCTACATATTATCAAACAATCCACATTAATGAACATTAAAAATTGCAGAACTACTTTCACATTTATAAACTGTCTTTTCCAAATATGATCTTAGAAATGATGTAAAATATTTTGCTTTAAAGCAATTGTGCAAATCCTGGTGCATCACAGATTGATTGTACAAATGGATGAAACATTTTGTTCCATACAAATATCTACTGCAAATGCAATTGCAAACAAACCACAGTCAATTCCTACTATTTGTTGCTGACATGGTTGGTATAGATACATAACTGTATTTTTAGAAGGCGATATAATTGAGACAATTTGGTTTTGTACATGCAAAGTTGGCATTTGTTTCTTCATTGAGTCATAAATTTTAATAATTCCATCACTGCAACCACATGTGCTAATCAATAGCCAGTGAAAGGATCCGTCATGCAAAATTTGTAGCATCTCCTGTGACTGTTTGCTGAACATAAGATTAGTTCCTAATAAAGTGTCTTGCATAAATTGAATAGCAGGAAATTGATTTCTTAATATTGCTTGAGTAGCATTAACTTCAATATCTGTTAACATGCTTTGATTCAGAATACTCTCAAACACAGATACACTAACTGTAATGCTATTTTTGGGTGAATAAAAACGAATATGGTAAATGTTTTTAATATCTGACTGATTTTGTAATGACATTGTTTGACTATATCTAGTCTTTTGGACAACATTTGTTTTTGGATAACTACTGAATGACAAATCTAAATGATTTGCTTCTTGATGTTGAGTATTAGTTTCTATGTCTTAACATGGATAATAAGGTTTAGGCTGAGAAACATTTACTTTTGTCTTTAAAATTTCACCCTTAAGGTTTTTTAAAGTACATTGACCTATTACATTCAAAGCAGTAAGAATATATGGTCCCAACCACTCCTTAGATAAAAACTCACCTTTGCGATCACGCTTTCTTGCATTTAACTTCATCACTTAATCATTAGCTATAAATGTAAACATCTTTACACCTTTTTTTGAAACTTTTTTCATGTGTTGTTTGCACTGCTTTTCTTGACCAACTTATATATTCTCTCTAACTTTTTTCTCTACAGCTTCACAATCATTAACTAGCTTTTCTACTGCAAAATCAGATATTTTTTCAGAAAAACTACTAGTTAAACTATCATCAGTCTCATTCTGAACATTTATCACCTCAATACCTGGAGAATGTCTTAAATACGTAAGATAAAATGGAGTCATCTTTGTAGACTTCTGGCATGATATGTTCAGTCGATAAGCAATTGCAGATGTGTAACTAATATAAATCATCAAAAAAGAAAATAATAACAAATGAAATTGTACTTTTTAGAGAAAATGAGTTAAAATTATAAAGACTATCAAACCTATCCCAGTCATTCATCTCATTATTAGTATATTTGCTTAAAGCACACTTAAAAGTTTGATTTGTACGTTCATCTTGACCATTAATTTGAGGATGGTATGCTGATGTTACAGAATGTTTAATACCCATTAATTGAAAAATTTTATGGTTAAGCAAAAGTTATAACAAAAAAATTAAAAATAATTAATAAAAAAAATTTACTACCACAAAGAAAATGAAAGTTTTAAAAAACCTTTTAGCATTTACCTCATTTACAAATTCTCTTCCTTGATCAGTGATTACTTTTTTTGGTGGACCATACATTTGAAAAGTGTTAATCAAAGCAGTAGCTAAAGCAACAGCAGATTTTTCAGGCAATGCCCTAGCAACAATCCATTTTGTAAATAAATCTGTTATTGTTAAAACATATTTATTACCGTTTAATTTCTTTTTAAATTGAATGGAAAGTTTTTAAATATTAGGTTATGAGTACTGACATGCCTATTCCTGTAAAAGTCTTTGCAGCTAATCTTAGTCCTTGTTTTTCACTGTTCAAAACAGTGTTTGCATACTTACCCTCTATTACGTATTGCCTAATCTCTTCAAGACGTAATTCTTGAGTTTTAGCATTGATCTTAGGCATTGCTTAAAAATGAATGTAAAAATAATATATCAGAATATGCCAATTTATTTATTTATTAAAATTTACTGTAAAACTATACTCACTTTTAATCAATATCGGAATAAAATTTATGGGTGTTATTGTTAAGTTTATATGGGTGTTCTTTAGCTTTCGGGCGGACCTCTTAAGCCAATCGGCGTGCGACTCGGAAATAAATTTATGGGGGAAATAAATTTGTACAACACCGGCTGGGTTCTTCTCTCCTCTTCTGTTTGTCACTTCAATCATTTGCAACGAATGCAAGTTGCTAATCATTAACACGTCTCTTTTGTCTTTCCATTTAGCAACCACTACACCCACTCTGCTTCTGCTTATAACGTCTCCCTGTTTCAGTTTTGCTTTTGTACGGTCTTTTGGATTTGAATTTTTGTCAGTTCTTAAAGTACCACAAATATATGTTTTTTGATTTATCATGTGCTTTGTTAATTCAAAGGAATTGTAAAAGCTATCGGTGTACAGGTGATAACCTTTCCCCAGAAATTTTTCCATTAAATCTAAAACAATAGCTCCCGTTTGACCCAACAAATGTTTATCGAGAGTTGTCTCGCCAGAGTAGATTTTTACTGTTAGTACAATACCATCTGATTCGCAAAGCTCATAGAACTTGATACCATACTTATGTCTTTTATTTTTCACATACTGCCTGAATACAAGACGTCCCCTGAATACAAGACGGACCACCCGTTGTTCTAGCTCTTTCGGCGGCATTAAAAAATCTTCTGCCGTGGCAGCTAGATGAAAGTCTGTGTAATGATTGTCATCACTTTCTTCAGTGTTAGTATCTCCAGAACCTGGCTCTGATGCAGTCAAGCTCGAAGACGTAGTAGTATAAGCGAAAAATGAATACGAATCTTCAATATCATCATCTTTACTATCCTCATTATCTATTTATAAAAAATAAATTAATCATCTATAAAACACATTAATTAGTATACTATGTAAAAAATTCGAAGTGCACACTACCCAGTCGGCAATCAGCGTTGAAATAACGTTGAATTAACGTTGAAACCTAACGTTGAATTTACGTTTAAGCAACGTTTAGAATGAAAGTTTTTTTCAACGTTGATTTATCAACGTTAAATCAACGTTCGGTTCAAACGTTAAATCAACGTTCAATCGACGCAAAATACGTTATAAGAACGTTGAATTTACGTTGAAATAACGTTTAGAATTTTTTTCAACGTTGATTTATCAACGTTAAATCAATCTTCAATAGACTCAATTAATTGTGTCTACTGGACTATCAATGTATATTAAGCGTATAAAATATACTCAGTCTACAGTTAGACTATTTTTAGTTAAGTTTAGTTAGACATATATTTGTAAAGAAAAAGATAACATTTGTTTATGATATATATATATATTTAAATATTACATATATTTACATATATTTGAATAAAATCAACACAAATTTCTTTTCTTTGCTGCCACCTTTTCGAAATGAGCGTATTTTAGGAAGTCAATATTCCATCAATCAAAGTTTCTGTCGCTCCATTGTTTATAATAGTAGAAGCTGTAAAAAAAAAAGAAAATATAAAGTAAATATCAAAAAAGGAAGATTTGAAATAATGAATGGAAAAGTTTCACATAATTTATAAAGATATACCTTTAACAATGTAAAAATATAAATTAGTGTTCTTAAAGCATATTTTTCCATCTTTGCCTTTCATATTCATTGAGGCCATAAAATTGTTTGAAAATATTCTAAATTTTTAAAAGATAATGTAACTGTGAAATGATTATAAATAAATAATAATTTTTCAAATATTTGAATTGAATTTTTTATGAAATAAATTTTTTCTAAAATCATTAAACAAATAAGTTTAGTAAAAAGTAATTATGAATGTGATAAGAGCTATCAGTTAGTTACCTCAGCATAATTTTGTGTATTCTATCTTTTGAAGATGTTCCTTCAATTAATTGTAGCTGATTTACCTACAAAAAACATAAAGTAAATCTAACATTATGGTTTGGGTCAAATATGATATCAAAACATTGAACTATTTCAGATCTCTAAGACAAATTTTAATAAAGTGATCCAGGATTTTTCTAGGACAAATTCCAAGTTCCAAGTATTTTTTTAGGACAATTTTTTCCTATATAATTCAAGAATTTTTAAATGTTTTTAAGGACTGTTGTCCATCTTAACAATCTTTTTTTAACTAAAGGGTAATGTTCAATAACTAAATAGCTATTTAATAAAGTACTTATTACAACTCACCCATGATGAGCGCACTTTTTCATCATCTAATGCTCAGGGCCGGTCTTAGGCCGATTTGACCGATTGCTCCAAATAGGGCCCCGCGCTTGGTAGGGGCCCCGCATTTTATAGCATATCATTATAAATGGCAGTAATTTTTTTTTTATAAATTTCTATCAATCTTAATATAATTCGTACAGTTAACGTTGAACGTTTAATGCGCATGGTAACGTCCATTGTTATTTTTAGTTTATCTTAGTTATTGCGGTATATGGTATAAAATATATTAGTTTCCAATCTACTTTCGAAAGTTCCAGAAGTACTTATTTCCGAAAATTCACGAGGCAAGCAATGAACATGGCGGCAGCTTTTATATTGTTAAAGATTAAGCTGTATTTACTTTTGAAATGTTTGTAATATATTTTTTGTTTGTTTATGCTATAATTATTTTTCATTTTGTTTACTATTAGTTTTATTTACTTTTGTTTAACGCAAACTTTTCTCGCTTTTCAGTAAATATTTTATATTTAAGACTATAAATTTTATTGGATAATTTTAAGACTCTTAAAAAAAAAATAATCTTATAAAATAAAATAGTTTAATTAAACTGTTTAATTAAACTATTTTATTTTATTGTGCAATTTAGTAGTAAAAAAAGAGATAAGTTTTTAGTTTTGAAGAACACAAGCCAAATTATGAGTAAAAGACAAAGGGACGTCGGTAGAAAATATCTAAGTGGTAATATGAAGAGAACCTTAGCTAAGGTAAAGAAAACTGAAGCAGAAAAAGAAAAAGGTGCGTTAGATAAATATTTGAGTAAATCAGTAGATCTGTTTGAAACTGAAAAATCAGACAAACAAGTCGAGTCAGACGACATTGAAACAAATATTTCTAAAGAAATTACATCAGAAGGTAGTAGTAGTTTTCTTTCTGGATGTAATGCTCAACAAAATACATCTGAATTATGTATAAATATATCTGTTAACACACACAAGGATAATGAGGATATTTCAGAATCAAGAGAAGAAAATTCAAACCCAGCACTATGTGATATTTTAAAGATAAAAGATGACCCTGCTACATGGCCAAATAAAATAAATCAAAATGTCAGAGATTATTTAGTGAACGAAGGACCCCCTAAGATCACTGTAAGAAAATTTTCCGCAAAATGAAAAAGGGTTACATTTTTCGAAATTTCATTGTAAAAGAAAATTAAAAAATGGGGAAGTTATAGAACGACCATGGCTAATATATTCTGAATCATTTGATAAAGTTTACTGTTACTATTGCAAACTTTTTGACACAAATTCTGATTCTGCACTTGCTACTTCTGGATTTGACAGCTGGTCAAATATTCATACAAGATTAGAGGATCATGAAAAATCAAAAAAACATTTGCAATGTACACTTAATTGCTATGAACTGCAGCAAAGGTTATCTACTGGATTAACTGTTGATACATTAAATGAAAAATTAATAAGACAGGAAACAAAACGCTGGAATCAAGTCTTTGAGCGACTTGTTGCTTCTGTACAGTTTTTGGCAGAAAGGAACTTGGCATTTCATGGGTCTGAAGAACAAATTGGAAATCCACATAATGGCAATTTTCTAGGCGTCATTGAATTGCTAGGAAAATTTGATCCAGTTATGCAAGATCATATACAGAAAATTATTAACAAAGACATTCATGATCATTATTTAGGCAAGACCATACAAGATGAAATTATTGATACTATAGGCCAAGCTGTTCTACAGGAAATTATTGCTAGAATTAAGTCGGCAAAGTATTTTGCAGTGATTCTTGACTGCACTCCTGATATCAGCCATCAGGAACAGATGTCAATGGTGCTAAGATATGTCGCTGATGGCACACACTCAGATGTCCCAGCAGGAATTTATGAACATTTTATAAAGTTTATTATAGTTAAGAGCAGCACTGGTGAAAATTTATTTAACACTCTTGTGAAAGAAATTGAAATGCTAGGACTAGATGTTGAAAACATCAGAGGACAAGGGTATGACAATGGAGCTAATATGAAAGGGCACAATTCTGGAGTGCAAGCACGACTTTTGGAAAGAAATTCACGAGCTTTCTATACTCCTTGTGTGTGCCATAATTATAATCTTGTTCTAGGAGATATGGCTAAAACGTGTTCAGATGCCATGACATTTTTTGGAACCCTGCAGCGTATTTACACCCTTTTTGCTTCATCTACAAAAAGATGGACTGTTTTTAAAAAGCATGTGAAATGCCTGTCTGTTAAACCATTATCAGAAACAAGATGGGAATGTAGAATGGAAAGTGTTAAAGCTGTATGATTTCAAGCCGCAGAAGTGTGTGATGCTTTAGAAGAACTAGCAAAAAACGCAAATGATGCTCAAGGGAAAAGTGAGGCTGAATCATTAGTAAGCCAAATGACAAATTATAGGTTTCTGGTTGCACTATGTTTTTGGCACTCTTTATTGTTTCAAGTAAATTTTACTAGCAAGGAACTTCAAAGCAATACCATAGACATTGCTGCGGGGCTGACATCTTTTGAAAAATTGTTTGATTGGTTGAAGACATACCGAGAGACAGGCTTTGAAGCAGCATTGATTGATGCCAAAGAGCTTGCAAATGAGTTAGAAGTTGAACCCATATTTCAACAGAAGCGCTGTTACAAGAAAAAGAAAATGTTTCTTTATGAATCTTCTGACGAACCAATTTTAGACCCCAAGACAGAATTCCGTGTAAATTTTTTCAATCAAGTTGTAGACAAAGCATTGCAATCTCTTCAACCACGGTTTATGCAGCTGAAAGAACACCATAAACTTTTAGGATTTCTATGTAATTTTCAAAATATGTCTAAAGAAGATCTCAGAAAACATTCAGCCGACCTAGAAATTGCTTTGACAGACATTACAAAAGATATAGAAGGGTTCATGCTTTCCGAAGAAATGGAGGCAATTAAGCCAATACTGCCCGTTCAACAACAAAAACCCAAAGAACTCTTTAAATATTTGGCTTGTAATGATAGGTCGACTGCATTTCCAAATTTGTTCATAGCCCTAAAAATACTGATGACAATTCCAGTTACAGTCGCTTCCGGTGAAAGAAGTTTTTCAAAACTAAAATTAAAACCTACCTTAGGTCAGTAATTAACCAAGAACGACTAAACAATTTGGCACTAATATCAATTGAATCTCCTATAAGTAGAGAAATTAATTATGAACAAATTCTAAAAGATTTCGCAAGCAAAAAAGCAAGAAAGATCCACTTTGACTTATAGATTATTTGTTTATTATGACAATAACAAGAACTGTTTTGTTTAAATTCATTGTAATATTTTTATTATTGTTTATTGATTCGTTTGTGGAGTTATGTTTTTTTGTATAATAAATGTGTTTCAATAATTTTATTAATAGTAGTTATTGTAAAAAAAAAAATCAGGTAGGCCCCGCAAGCATTCGTTAAATTGGGCCCCACAATTCGTAAGGCCGGCCCTGCTAATGCTTTATCCACTTCAGTGAACTCCACTTCTGATAAAATAACCCTTATTTGGGTTACAATTTCAATATTAGAAGCAGGCTCAGTCACTGTTTTGATTTCTCAGTCACTGTTTTGATTTAAATTTTTCAGTTTTTAAAACTTTTAAATCTTATATGAATTTTATATTTCTACAAAAAAAAAAAATTTAAATAAAAATTTACTTTAAAATATAAAATATCATACTGCCTTCAGACATTGGAAACTTATCAACTTTATCTAATTTCTGTAGTTTATTTCTATTTTTCTTTACTTCATTGTGTGGTTAATTGTTTTTAACTAATTTCTTTATACAAATTGAACTTAAAACACATAGATTAAAAAAGCTTTGTCAACACTTTGCATCACTATCAGTTGAATATTACACTTTATATTATAATTGTATCTTTTTTAAAAAAATAACACAATGTTATTTTAAATTAATTAAATAAATTTAATGAGACAATAACCTTTATCTTGAAAAGAAGAATTGATATCTTCTTGGAAAAACTTTTGGCAAGGTGAGTTTAGGTTCTTTCCATACGCATCAACTTTTGGCTCTAAAATTATAAATTGAAAGTAAAATTAAGTTACACAAACCATTAAAATATATATTTCATAAATACAACGATATGATAACATGTCATTGTATATATGAAATCATATATACAATGTATATATGATTTCTTAATAAACCTAATATATATGTATGTATGTATGTATGTATGTATTGTATGTATGTATGTATGTATGATAATTCCAGCATATAAACTAATGCCTACTTGGAAAATAACTAGGAAATTCTCTTTGTTTATATTTTCTTTGTTTATATTTTCGAAGAAAATCAACATCCTCATTGTCACTTTTTTCTTCTGTGGTTGTAAACTCAAAATTTTCACAATCCTGTTTGCTTTCTGTGGAAATGAAAAAGTTATAACAGCTCTTTCTCTTAGCCCATTAATTAAAAAAAATAACTTTAAGAAGTAGATGTAATACCAGAACAGAATTTAACTTTTATTATTGGAAACTTTTCCGATTCCGTGTCATACTGAAAGATTATTAACCGATTTCGTGTCATACTACAGTAAAAGATTATTTCAATTACTTTTTGGGTTTTACTTATTTTACTTTAAACACCAGCACAACTCATAGTTATTTAAAAACGGAGTTTTTTTGTCAACGTTGAAATGACGTTGAAAAAACGTTTACTGAGCAACGTTTAAATAGTAACGTTATTTTAACGTTTAGATTTGGTTAACCAACGTTGAAACAACGCTTCAACCAAATATCAACGTTGAAACAACGTGAAGATGATGGCTGGGTAAAATGTTTTTTAATGTATTAAAAAAGATATTTTTGTGTACTTCAAATTTTTTTTCACATTTTTAATAACATACAGTATAATGTGGTTATCAAATATATTTTAGCTCCCCAGCCGGCAAAAAACGTTATCAAAACGTTGCGTATAGGTTGCGCGCGCTAACGTTACAATTCAACGTTTTAAAAACGTTGATACATCGTTAGTTAACTATTCATAGTTAGTTTTTATTTAAATTACAGCAGTTCAATTTAAAAAAAAATTGCATTTGTTTTTTTTTTTAGCTTTTTACTTTTCTATATTATAAATATTATAAATTAGATTATAAGTTTATAAATGGGTTATGAAATTAAAAATGGAAGTTTTTTTGCCATAAGTTTACATAAATGTAAACAAGTCTGTATACAAGTTTACGAAAATCAACTATTTGATACTATTTTTTTAATGTTGTTCTCAGAAGCCCCACTTATTGCAAGTACCCCCTGTTGGCGGTATATGTATATTATCTTTTTGCATTAGATGTCTCGACAAAATTATTTAAAGACTTATCGTAGAATAAGCAAACAAGTGAAAAGGCTTATAAATGAAACAGAAAGTGATCATGATCACAATAAAGTGTTAATTAAAGACCACTCACCTACATTAAGCCTCAGTGATGTAACTGATTTAAGTTCAGAGTTTGATATTGACACAGACATCAGTACAGAAAATGAGCTTGAGCTTGAAAACAATATTGATGCCCTAAAAAGAAATGAAAACCTGCAGACTGAGTTAGCTAGTTGGCTTGTAGATAGTCAATGTAGCAGAGAGCATGCAGATAGTTTGCTCAGTATTTTAAGAAAGCATGGTTTAAATTTGCCAAAAGATAGTCGCACTCTTCGTCAAGTGACTCCTTCAACTATACCATGTTTAAACAAATGTGGAGGAAGTTACTATTACTTTGGTCTAAAAAATACAATAGTGCAGTTTTTAAAGGAAAATCCAGCATTTGTTAATGACCAACATGTAGTTGAACTAAAGGTTAATGTTGATGGGTTACCATTAAAAAAATTATCAGCTGATAATTTCTGGCCGATTTTGTGCTGTGTTAAAAACTATAAGCCTTTTGTGGTATGTTTATTTTATGGAAAAGGTAAACCATATTCTGTTCAAGAATTTTTATCAGATTTTATTTCTGAATATAAAAAGTTGAAGTCTGATAACATTTGCTATATTAATAAGGTATTTTCTGTGTCCATACTAGCATTTATTTGTGATGCACCAGCTCGGTCTTATTTAAAATGTATAAAGAGCCATAGTGGTTACAATGCTTGTGAAAGATGTCAAATAAAAGGTAGATGTATTGACAATTGTATTGTCTATGATAATGATGAAGCTGTCTATAGAAAACGAACAGATAAAGAATTTATAAAATATGTTTATAAGGATATTCACCAGAATAATATTTCACCCTTAATTGAACTGTCATTCCCCTGTGTGACAGGTTTTATTTTAGACTACATGCATACCGTTTGCCTCGGTGTGCTAAAAAGAATGTTAAAGTTTTGGAAAGAGGGTCCTGCATGCTGCAAAGTTTCTAATATTCAGCTGAATCAGATATCTGAACTATTAATCAACATGAGATGCTACATACCATCAGAATTTGCACGAAAGCCAAGGTCTTTAGCAGAGGTTAACAGATGGAAAGCCACGGAACTAAGACAATTCCTTCTATATACTGGTCCAGTTATTTTAAAAGATGTAATTAATCCAAATGTTTACCAACATTTTCTTGCATTGTCTATTTCAATGACTATATATTTAACTGATAACATAGAAAAGAGAGTGCCTCTTTTACAGTATGCAGGAGAACTTATGCATAGTTTTGTTAGAAAGTCAGGTCAGTTATACGGACAAAATTTCTGTGTGTATAATGTTCACAATCTGTTACACCTTGGTGATGATGTTAGACACTTTCAATGTAGTTTAAACCAATTGTCTTCTTTTCCATTTGAAAATTTCTTACAATCATTAAAATGTCTAGTTCGCAGTGGACCTAACCCGCTAGTACAGGTTGTAAAAAGACTAGAAGAAATAAAGTTAGTAGGAAGAAAAAAAGAAAGTAATCAAAATGAAATAAAAATAACAGCAAAATTGCATTTATCAAGTGATTTATGTATTTTACTTAAGCATGGTAACTTTGCTTTTGTACAAGAAGTTGTTGAAGATGGTTTTATTTGTGATATTTATGCAATAGGCCAAGGAAAAGAGTTTTATTCTAGGCCATGTAGCTCAACATTATTAAATGTTTTACATTTTAAAGCAGCAGATGCTATAATTGGAATTTTTGTCCAAAAGTGTGATGTCAAATGTAAGGCTATTTGTTTGCCAATAGCTGATGGATATGTTATGATGCCTGTCAGAAATGGAATAGAAAGTTATCTTTAATCATTCAAGATTTTTTAAAAGTTCAACTACAATAATTTTTTTCATCAATATGTATACGTTCCTTCAAAGTTAAATATTCACTAAGTGTTGTTTTGGAACTGGGGTAACTTGTTTTTTTAATTAGTATGATAAGATCAGTTATAATGCTTTTTAATTATTACTTGTTTACACTATTCATAAATTTTGTTATACAGAGTTTTTATTTATTATTTCTAAAATTTAGGGTTGTTTAATCAATCTTGTTTTACTAATCAGATTATTGAGTTGTGCCAGAAAAAATTTTTTTAGTAAAGTTTACTCAAATTTTATTTTTTTAATTTCTTAATAGATTTCTACTTGATATGATAGTTGCGTTCTTTGCTTTGTGTTTTTTTTTAGTAGCATGCTTTTTTATCTCTCACTTAAAGTTCTTGTTTATCAAAACATTTTGTTGTCAAAGAATTATTTGAATAGCAATTTACAGATATAGTGTGAAACAAAATAAAATATGTAATATAAAATTATTCTCTTTCTCTAGTAGGTAAATTAACAATGTTGAGGCTTTTTACAAGTACCACATTATTTATTCCTTTATAAATATGCATGTAATAGATGCCTGCTTGATACAATAGTGGTATTTTTTCCCTTCCTAAAAATTATCCATTTTGCTTTTATGTATTTTTTAACTAATTTAGTTTTTATATCACAACAGAAAAATATATAATGTTTTTTTAGAATGAGTCAAAAATATGTTAATAAATATTTACGGTTAGTATGGTTAGAAAATGGTAAAGAATTAGATGGTAATGTACCTGTAAACTGGATTTCTGAAGACCACAAATATATGTTTTGGCCATCAAGAGGCAATATTCAACATCAGATAAAGAATGGTACTAAACCAAATGAACAGTGGAAGAAGTTTCAAATTAAGAAAATAATGTTATGGAATGGTTTGTTTTTCTTAAAGTATTTATTATACAGTTATCATAGTATTTATTATAATTATTATTTTATCATTTATATTATTTATATTTAGTGTTTATTATAGTATTTAAAAAATTTTCTTGAAAGTAAACTTATTTTTACTGATGTGGTTTTATCAACAAAAGATTTCTGTTTCTAGATTAGGAAAAGTATTTAAACATTTAAGATAAAAAAACTGCATGGGACTTTAGTCTACATGAAATTTTTTGTTTTAGACAGTTATAAGGCTTGCAATGAATATGAAGCCACAACCACCCCAGAGGTTAGTGATCATCTTGATTGGCCAACTCCACCACTAAGCAAAAAATTTAGGGTAAATGTTTGTTAAAAATTTAACAAGGATGCATAAAAAATGTCGTTATATAAACAAAATATAAAGCAATGATAATTTCAATATATATGGTCATGACTATATAAGTGTAAGCTCTTAGATTTTGTAAGTTTATAAAGTACAACTAGTTATTATAATTTATTAGAGTACTTCAGTTAGTCACAGCCAGAATGAACATCCAGAACCATCCACATTTATAAGACAAGGTGGATATGATGAAGAGCCTGATGAAGACAGGGAAAGTGATTATGATGATGAAGTCTTTGCTTCTACATCTCAGGCAAACATAAATCAATCATTTTTATTGGCCCAAGAGAGTGAGTGTATTATTTTCTTTTTATGAATATGCATCAGACCTAGTGGTATGCTGAAAATTGTTGATTACTTAATTGAATGTTGTAAATTTATGTAGAATTTCAAAAGCGGGTTTTACACTTGCTGATGGAAATAAAAGAACTTCTAAAAAGATCCAATAATCCTGAGGAAGTAACTTTGGTGCAATCAACACAATTAGAGGAATTTTATGCCTTTGATAAGACCTTAAGTGAAAAGGCTGTTCAACTTAATGTGGTTAGTAATAATATTGAACATATAATTATTTTATTAGTTATTGATTGCAGCTTAAGTTCACTTTATGATGTTTCAATGGTACTTTTTATGCAGTACTAATTATAAAAATTACTTTTAATAAAGTGTTTTTATTTGTATAAAAATGTATTTGCATATAATAGTTACAGCAGCTTTCACGAGTTGGTGGTCATGATGCAGATGCAATGGTATTTGCAATGATCAAGCGGTATGGATATTAAATTCAGGAAGTTGTTACTATATTATTGTGTTTATTATTGTACAAAATGTTATTACATTAGCTACCATATCATTATTCTTTAAAGTTTGATAAATTATAATTTCTAGATTAATGAGTAATTGGGTAATGAGCCAGCTGTGTGTCAAAGGAAAAACAAAGAATAAAATCACTTTCCAAGAAATGGCAGTCTTTCCTGTTCTTATAGGTATAATAATGTTTTGTTTTCATATAAAGAAGTTTTTTATCACTTAAATTTCCTATAAAGTAACTATTATGTGTATTTTTTATTTTACACTGTTTTTGAATGTGACTATTTGCTCTGTGCACAATTTCAAAAAGTTTTCTTGTTTTATGTTTCAGTTACAGAGTTTACTCTTTTTTTTTTAAATAATAGTTTATCTTTTGATGAGTATAAGTACTTCATATATGTTTTCAGCTGCTGTTCAAAACACTTTTAAAGAGACTAACGAAAATCAAATAAGAAATGCAATGGAGAGGTGTCTAAAATATGCTCCGTATAGACCAGGTGGTACTAAATGTCAAACTGTCCGAACAGCATCATCATCTGACTCTAACAAATCGATGTAGCAAACCAAATCATTTTGTGAAGATAACTTGTATTTTTCGTAGCATTAATTTTTCAAAATAAGTCTTTCTCTAATGTGCGAGTTTTAATTTTAATTGTTTAATGTGGCTAAATGCACCCTAGTTTATGCGTTCGTGTTTTAAAACAAGACAATTTAAGAGGGTAAGAGGCTTGAAAACTTTCTATATTTATATATATATTTATACATACATGCATACGATTTACATATGTATGCATGTATGTATGCATGTATATATACATACATGCATACATACATGCATACATATGTAAATCGTATTCATAAATATAAAAGTAAAAAATGTTTCCGAATACGACCTTAAAATAACGTTGAGAATTCGTCGCTAAAAAAACGTCGTAAATTCGTTGTTGAAAAACGTTTTTAGGTGTTACCTATGCAACCAATACATAACGTTTTCGCAACGTTTATAATAACGTTTTTACAACGTTTTAAAAACGTTTTTTTGCCGGCTGGGTCCTAGTCTAAAAAACACATCAATTTAGAATTAAGAAAACAAAATATAAATTACCTTTTTTAATCATGATTACTGCCAATGTGCATGTGCAAAAAAATTGAAATATTATTTATAATAATAATGCATCAAATAATCTACATTACTACACCTTTTCAAGATGTAAGTGAGAACTTGAAAGTTGTAATTAAGAAACGTAACATGTAATTGAGATATACAACATGTAATTTAGAAGTCACAATATGTAATTTAGAACATAGAAGATGTAATTAAGAAACGTAAGATGTAATTTAGAAGTGAAAGTTGTAATTGAGAAAAGCTTATAATATGTATTTCAAATTACATATTGCAATTTCTTAATTACATGTTGTGTTTCTTAATTACATATTGCGACTTCTAAATTACATGTTGTATTTCTCAGTTACATCATACGTTTCTTAATTACAACTTTCAAGTTCTCAATTACATCTTGAAAAGATGTAGTCACCGCAATGAGTTATACTCATTACGGTGTTAAGAGTACTTCGGCACTGGAGAAAAAAATTCCTTCTCCATTGCCAAACTACGAGTATACTCGTAATGCTTTTTTTTGTCAGCTATATTCAGAATGTAAAATACTATAGAACTATTTCAGATTAAAAATATTTTTTTTATTGAAATTTTGATATCTAGCCTTGGCAATGAGAATGAAACCACGCAAAACAGCCTCGGCAAAAATTAATCACTGCAGACATTATGGCTCGGCAAAGAAATAACGCATAGCTTAAAATAGCTCGGCAGCGAATGTGTTAAGACATGGTGGTTTAATTTTAAGCATTTGCGGACATTTATTTAGTACTTCTGAATTTCATAAAAAACAATCCAACAGTAAAAAAAAATACCAAAAAAAAGCTTAGCTAGCGATTCCACGGCTCAACGAAAAACATTTGACGTTTGACAAAAAACACGTAATTTTCATGAACTTTACTCTCTTATATCTTTTTGTATGCTTAAGCAAACACCTTGAGGTTTTTTGCATCAATTAGTGATACTCAACCTCTTTTCAGCCATATATAGAAAGTACTATGATTTATATGACTTCATTAAAATTTTACCCATATCTTAAGACCACTTTTAAGAAAAAAGCTTGAAGTGGGAACGTTTTTTTAAAACGAAGCTTTTGGAGGTTAGGATTCCTTAGTACCAAAACACATCAAATTTTTAAAAAACTTTCCGTATATATTAAAAAAGGGATGAGGAATCTAATGGAATGTGGACACTTTTTAACTTTTATACATAAATTTTTAGTTCTTAGCGTTTCAAAACTTCAAAGTTAATTTTTATAGAAAAAAAAAGTGTTTTTTAAAGTGTCCAGGTGGAAATTGCAAGTTTAGTCTTTCCTCTTTTTATAACAAGTATTTATTTATGTTTTCTTGAAGAATTGATTCTAAGGATTTGTATATAGAAATTATGTATATATATATATATATATATATATATATATATATATATATATATATATATATATATATATATATATATATATATATATACATAATTTCTATATACAAATCCTTAGAATCCTCGGAAACGCAAAATCAAAACAAAAAACGTCATAAAATTCCTATATATATACATATATATATATATATATATATATATATATATTCCTTCGCATATTTTATGACGTTTTTTGTTTTGATTTTGCGTTTCCGAAATTTTACCTTTAAATAAAATTGAAACTGAAAGTATACTTCTTGATTAAAGACTCCAGTTTTCAAGGCAATAAAAATAAATTTATTAAGGTATTTTGTCTGGATTGTTCAACTACAAGCTTGATTCTTACAATTTTTACTCAAGTCTGTACTACAGATTCTTTAAACTGTTTTTTTCAAAACAAAACCCGGAAATAGTAATCAACTAACGTTCACAAAATGTGTAAGAAAGTTATCAGTTTTTTTTTTCGGTTATTTTTCTATTTTTTATATTGGTTTAGTAAAAGAACCTATGAACTCTAATGATAATTTTGTTATAATTGCTTAAATTAAGTTTAATATTAATTTTAGCTACCAAATTGTTGTCAGTAACACCAACCTACAAGAATATTTTGGGTTTTCTAAATATAAATGATGGCATTATTTCTGTCAAATATCCTGATTTTATATTAACTAATAACCACTTTTTAAAAATTTGCAAAGAAAAAGGGAAATATAACTTGACTTGGCAAAATCTTTCTTTATTTTTTACAACCTACTGTAAATATAATATCTCTAGAGTGATGCTAATTAAGTACTTGAAAAAGTTTAAAGATTATGTTGCAAAATTAAATCGAGAAAAAAATTTGGACTTAACAAAAGCTTTTTTAAGCTCTGTTTTGTCTTTTAATAATGCTTTTTCTGATGTTGTTGGTTTGTCACCTTCTGATGCTTGTTCTACTTCTATCCACAATAGTGAAATTGTTCCAAATCATGCTACTGTTTTTGTATCTTCTGACTTAAACCTGCAAATTGCTAATGATGATTTTTAATGCTCTGTTACCCCGAATTCTATTCTATACACTCCTTTAGGAAATGGCTCTGAAAAGTGTTTTCTTGAAATGCAAGTTAATGAAGAGAATCTCTCAGTTTCCAATTTAGATAAAACACTACCAATATTATCTGGTGATTTGACCTATCAAATAAAAAAATACAAACAGAGAATTAATCATCTCAAATTAAAAAATAGACAAATTGATAGGAGATGTAATGAATATAAAAGAAAATATCAAGCAATCTTGTCAAAATATAATGTCAGAAAGGTCAACAAAAGAGAAGTTAGAAAGGATTGTAGGATTAACCAATTGTTGCAGAAAAATTTTAAATTGGAAAAAGAAATTGATTTGGCTAGAAAGCATTCACAATCAGATTGACAAAAGGCATGGTATTTAAAGAAAAAAATTGAAAACACTGTTTTGAAAACATTTGATGAAATGAATGATTCAATCTTAATGGAGAGTTTAAATTACTTTGAAAATCTTTCAGAAGAGCTGAAGGAAAGAGTTAACTTTTTTGAAAAAAATATAATTGATGTTTTTGAAGGAGGTAGATATAATGATATAATTCGTTCTGTATACTATGACCTTTTAAGTAAAAATGTTTCTGTTAATAATGTTGAATCTGTTATCAGAACTGTACTACAAAAAATGGATGGTATTTCATGTGGCCCACTTCCAAAAAAGTCTTTGGCTGCTGAATTTTTTAGTGAAATGAACCTTTTATCAAAAGCTCAGGTTAGAGAGGCTATGTTGAATAGTACACACAATGTTCTTCATACAGATGGCACAAAGTATAATTTTAGAGAGGTTGGTAGTTTTCAAGTCACAACATTATCTGGAAGCTACACGTTTGGGATAGATGATATGTTTTCAGGCGAGGCACAATCTTATTTTGGAGAGCTAAAAAATTTACTCACTGATATGTCTCAGATATTTTCTCCTGAAAAGGAAAACTATGAGGATGATCTTCGAAAGCTTATTTTTTTATTCAAATCTTTGATGACAGATTGCAGTATAGTTAATTCAAGTTTTTTTAGCCAATTTGAACATTGGAGAGAAGCAATTTTGCCTTTTGTTGTTGAAAACTATGATCAGCTTCCTTTAAATGAAAAATTAAAAATTTCTCAAATGCATCATGTTTTTTGTGGCTTACACGTTATCCATAATTTAGGAATATATGCAGAAAAAGCAATCATAGAATGGGAAAAAGTGGTTGAGCAGGAAGGTCATGGTGGTTTTAAAAATTCTCAAAACTCATGTACCTTTGATATTTTGTATAAACTTTCAAAACTTACAAGTTATAGACATGGCAATCAACGGAATGGGAAAGCTGATGAATGGAAAGCATTTTTGCGTAAAAAGTTTTCAAAAAATTTTATGGTTTCATTTCTGCATCATCGATTTAATTTTTTTAATCTTAATGGTTCAAATTTCCTTCATGAATCAATTAGGCATGATATTGACAATATAATTTTTCATGCTTCAACCAGAGCTCTGGGAATTTTTAATAAACTGATATCAGGACCTCTTTTTTGTATTATTGAAGAGGAGGATCATATTTTTTCTTTGAATACTGTTTGGTCGCAAATGTTTAATTATTTTGTTTGTTGTTCTTCTGATGCATCAATAATGTTAAGTGGTTCTACATTTTTTGATGTCAAATATCTCACCAAGGATGAAGTGTTTGATTGTTTATTTTCTTATTGTAATGACCCACTTTTGGATGCCTTAACACAAGAATCTCTTGAAGTTATATGTTGTTCGTGTTCGGTTATGATCCAGAGTCAGTTAAGAGACCAATTGCCTGGAGGAAAATATCACAATCCAGATGTTGATGTTCTTGAGGAAACTCAAAACTGCCCACGTACTAACGTTGTGTCTGAACGTGACTTTGCTTCTTATGACTGCAGGTTAAAAATGAAACCTAACATGACAACAGTAGCTGCAGCTGGTGTCATCATGTTTAACAATAACAAAACAGCTGATTGGCTAGATGGAAAATCCCAGGAAGAAATCGCAAGGCTAGTTTTACTAGCAAGGCGAAATAGAAAAGGATATATCAGAAAGTACAGAGAAAAAAAAGCAAATATGTTTCAGTACAAAATCAATGAGACGGCCAAGCGCAACTTAGAAAAGGAAATAAAGGAACAAAAGACAAGTGAAGAAAAAGAGTTTTTGACAACAGAAATTGGAAAGGATGGTGGTTTAATTTTGTGTAAAGAGGATTTGGAGCAAATTCTTGGTACTGAAAATGAAATTCTAATGAAGTTGCAAAGGCAAATTAAATTTCAAAAAAAAGTACTTCAGCAAAAATTTCCAGAAAAGTGGTTACAGTTAGGAGAAAAGAGCAAAAGGTGAAAATTACAAAAAATTTGGTATAGAGGCATTAAAAACAAACCTGCTATCAATTTTTAAATTTTTAAAAAATGCTCCAGAACAACGAGCAAAAACAATAAAATGTTCAGTAATCAGACAGAATAATGAAAGACAAGAAATATTGTTAACATTAAAACAAAAGGTCAGGTTAGAGGGTGACGCTAGATTATTAATGGAAACTGGAAAAAAAAAAAGAACAGACACATCAAAGGGAAGGGTTCCAAAGTTTTTAGGAAAAAGAATTAAACATAAAATGGTAGATGAAGGTGGCAAGGGTGTATGGTACTCAGGGTTCGTAGTAAGTGTTTTAGATGACAATGAATTTGATGAGGAATGCGAGTTTGAGATACTATATGACGGATTTGAGGATAAATACAATATTGAGTTAGTCAAAGAGTGGAGGATGAAATGTGTTGTGATAGAGGGAAAGGCTGATGCTTATGTGGAGGGTAAAGTTTGAAAAAAGCATAAATGTTGTTAATTGTTTTTGACGCAATGTTGTTATTGTTTTTGACGCAATGTCAATTCAACTTCAATTTATTGTATTTATGTTTGTTATTATTATTATTCAATTTAATGTCTTTATGTTTGTAATCTGTTTGATCATCTAGAGCTGTGTTTGCGCACCCGCAATTCTTTATATGTATATTTGATTTCTGTTGTACCTCTGCAGTCATGGCAACATACTGGTAAGTCATGCTTTCTATTTTTGCCCTGAGTTACCTGCCAATAAATGTATCCTTGTGTTTAGGTTTTGTAAGTCATTATATGTATGTTTTTGTAGGTGCACCCACAAGACATGATATGAATACCTGTCTTCTGTTCACCTCTGCAGCAGTGTTGATTTACCGGTAAGTAATTATTTGTATGTTTGTGTGTACGCACCCATAAGTCACAATATGTATGTTTGTGTTTATGTACCTGTCAGTCATTATGTGTATGCTTGTGTTCTTTTGGACCTCTGGAGCACTATTTAGGTACAGGTAAGTCCTGCAAATTGTTGTGTTTATGTACCTGTGAGTCATTATATATACACTTGACTTCTGTTGGAACTGTGGCCGGAATTTCATGTGATAATACTGGTCAATATATGTAAGTTTCTTTTTATGTGCCTTTAAGTCATTATATGTATGTTTGTGTTCTGTTAAATCTATATATATATTTTTTAAACATCTTTATTTTAACAAGGCAACCACTGCAAGCAACTACTTTTAGAGTTGGAAGTTAATGGAAGAGCCAAGGCAAAGTTTATATAGCTGATAACAATTAACAGACAACTTAAAAGGTTGAAAAAAGATGGGTAATTTAACTTTATCAAAAGCCTTTGATATCCAGAGAAGTAGAATTGGCTTAACCACTTCTATCTAATGCTATGTAGTACTGTTCTGAAACAACAGTTAGAAAGTCAGCTCTAAGACAAGATGGTTGAAATCCATGTGTTTTTTATTTTATCTGCAAATAGAGCCACCTTTAAGCTTTTCAGGATGATCAATAGTTTTGGCTAAAAGTTAACCCATTACTTAGTTACACTAGTATGAATTAGGAGCGTTCCGTGTTTTGTATTGTGATGTTATTGTTGTGATGTTTTGTGTTGATAGACAACTTGGCTTACCTTCTCGTGGTGTCTATTGTTAAAAATGATTATTAGGTTTTTTCGTTACTGAAACTTGCTACCTCTAATCATTCACTAAAAGCCAAAAGATAAGTTTTAGAATAAAAACATTTTTTTATGTTATTTTCATTTTTTTTTTATCTTAGGCGTTTTCATAAGTTCACATAAACAATCTTAAAGAGTAAGTTTCTTATTTTATAATTATTTTGGTTTCAAATGTTTTTAATTTATACATTTTTAAAATGAATTAACAAAATATTTTTAACACGTTATTGTTTATCTGTGTTTCTAATAATAATATTTTTACATTTTTAATATTAATATTTTTACATTTAATAATAATATTTTTACATTTCTGCTGTTATACCTGCCTATTGCTGTTGTAAGAACTCCAAATTTCAAAAAGTTCATTTACTGTAAGTTATTTTCATTAAAAATTAAATTTTAACTTTATTAAAGAACCTTTTGTCTGTTAAATAGGTCGTTCTGAATAATTTTGACAGTTTTCAATGCACAAGAAGTTTCTGTTTCAATGCACAAGAAATTTCCTTACACAAAAAGTTACTGATCAGTCGGTAAATTAAGCAATAGTTTTAAAATGTATTATTTGGATTCCATGATTCGATTATGCATATTTGCATGGTGTAATTATAACTTAACCCCAAATTTTAATATCCAAAACCAAGTGAATAAGTAAAAACCCTCACCCTTTAAAATAGAAGATTCTGGTCAATCCCTTCCGATTTTAAAAAAAAATTGGATCATTATGGAAAATCTCAAGTGAAATGTAATAAAAGTTCAAAAATATCAACTACATTAAAAGTCGATATGCCAATTGGTTTGTGCAGCCTTTTTGCAGTAATTTACTGACCAGTCTGTAAATTAAACAATAATTTCAAAATGATGTATTATTTGGATTCCATGATTTGATTATACATATTTGCATGGTGTAATTGTAATATAACCCTAAATTTTATTTTCCAAAACTAAGTAAATATGTAAAAATCCTCAGTCTGTAAAATAGATGAACTTGGGCAGTCCGCACAGATTAAAAAAAAATTGTGGTATTTTATTTACTTGAATTAAATGAGATTCACAATTCTTATGAGATTATTTTTTTTGGTTAGTATGGATACCTTACTCTGCATAGCAGCACCATATTTTCGGTAGTTGTTAGTAATTTAATTACTTTTAATTTTAATTACTAACACTTGTAGTAACTTAATTACTAACAAGTATTAGTAGTCCGGGCGGCATATATATTAAAACATTAAACTTTTAAATACAAAATACTTGTTACAATAATTATTTAGATATGGTTTAAATTAAACTTAGACATTCATAATTTTCTTAGTATTTCAAAATTTTTCTTAGTATTTCAAAACAAAATATTACTGAAGATATATTGAAATTTATTCAGCCAAAATTTGCTGATTTTAAAGACGTTGATTTTAGACATGCTGTTCAACGATTTGTTTACTTGTATAAAAAAAAGTGGAAATCTGCAAACTATACTGTCAAAAATTTTGAAAAGAAGTTTGTGAACTGGCTTAATGAATATTTAATTGTCAGAAAAAAGACAATGAACCAACTGCAAGTAGACGTGGTCGAAAACCAGTTGCATTTGATAATAGTTCTAATAAAACTAAAAAACGGCGTGTATCTTGTTTAATTGAATCTCATTCATTCAATGAATTGTTTTTTGCTGCTAATAAAAAATTTAGAGATGAATCTAATATTATTGCTGCCAAGAACGTTTTAAATATTTCAAATACAGATAAAGCAACTGAATATTCAGCATACGAAGCACTGGCTTTAATAATTGATGCAAGTCTGACAAAAGCTTCCTATCAATTGATTAGAAGCGGAGCCTTAGAGAAAGAATATAACATTTACCCCGCTTACAATGATGTCCGAGATGCAAAATTGAAATATTATCCTGCAAACATAACAGTGGAGGACTATTCAGCTTCAGTTCCTTTAAAAGATTTAATAATTCATACTTTGATAAGAATCTGTGAAGTTCGGGAACCTGTGCTAAGGCACTTGATATTGAACGACAAAGCAATAAAAACAATGGCACTAATGACAATAAGGCTAGTTTTGATGGTGCTCCTTGCTAAAGCATTTATAAACAAGTTTTATCAGAACCCGACATTAACAAAGATTTAAAGCGTGAAGAATCATTATTTATTACTTGTCTAGTACCATTGGATTTGACTGGATTTAACAACAGCAACGAAAAGGTGCCTATTTGGAGAAATCAAAAGTCGTCCTCCACAGCCTATTGTAGACCCATAAGATTTGCATACAAAATGGAATCCAAGGAATCTGTGATTGAAGAAGATAAGTACATTAAAAGTGAGATAGAAAGCTTGGGTATGATTTTATTAGAGGTTTGCAGATCTTCTATTTAAGTGAATTGTATTATTAAACTTACAATGATTGATGGGAAGGTTCAAACGATATTATTGTTTTATAACTTTTTGATGTAATTTAAAATTGACAATGCACTATTTTTTGCTTTTATTATTCCTAAAACATTATAGGTGGTCAAAACAATATAGGTGGGTCAAAAATCCGATAAAATATTCAAATATCAATTTACCACTTTGTAACTAACGAGAGTATCCGTTAACTAAGCAATATAAGTATCCATAGCAACTAAATTTAAAAAATTATCACTTTTGTAAGAAGTGTGATCTCATATTGGAACTCATGCCAAATTTAGTGAATATAACACTTATAAAATATCTGCAGATAACAAAAATAGGTTGTTGCTAAGCAAAATAAGGTATCCATAGCAACGAAATAAAAAAATATTACCTTAAAAAGCCCAGACATCATATTAGTACTCATACTAATTTTAGTGAATATAGCTCTAATATTAAATTAGTTACGAATTTTGTCCAGTAAAAGTGAATTCTGGCCCACTGTGCACCGTGAAGAGGTTTCGAAATCCATTGCTGTTTATTTGATAAAGAAAGTTCAAATTTGTCAAAAATTTGTCTTCAAGTTCTTTTAATTTGACATCAAGTGAAATTAATTTATTTAACACTGATTCTTTTTTTACAAAACTTGTTTCACGAAATGGAAACTGTTTTTCAAATAAAAATTTTATTAACTGAAATAAATATTACACAAGAAATTATTGAAATAATAATAAGTGATTGCAATCTTACATATCTTTATAATGAACATGTTGGTTATGCCTTTCACTCGAAAGCAAGTTTAATTAGAAACTTTGTATATATGAGTATATATCTTATTTTATAAGGTTCTATAATTGAGATATGGCACAAAAATATCAGCTCGTATTATTTATGCTTAATTTTATTTTTAAGTTATTTTTCAAAAAAAAAAAATTTAGTAAAACAGGGAGAATGAAATAGAGGGTAGAATGAAATAGCTATGACAATGTTTATTCTTTTGCTCTTAACTTACTATTGAATAAATATTTTAAAATCTTTTTGTTCAGAATTTTTTTCTGAATGATATGATATCAAATTTTAATTTTTTAAAGAGTTTCCATTATGTGAGCACTGTTTGTAATTTAATTTTGAAAATTAATCACTGCGCATGCTTACGTGATTAACTTTCCCCATCTTTTTCCCTGTCCCATAGCTAAAACGGATGAGTGGAAACTCACCTTAATACTTCCATGTTTGTAGGCACTTTAAGGTTATTTACATGCTGACAAGTTTCAATTAATTTTTAAGATGTTATTTAATAGAACTTTTGTTTCAACTTTTATTTTACTTTATAACAACCTATTAGTTGCATTTTATTAGTCACATCTTTTGAGTCCGAAATACATGCGTTTAATTAACAATTTTTTAAAATTTTATTTTTTCATCTTAAATATCGCGTTTAAAACAAAGCAATTACAAAATTTTAGATAAATAAATAAAATAATTGCACTAATTAAACGAATACTAGAGTTCATCTTTAGCAAGATCTTCATCGAAATCTTCATTTAATGACGCATGCATATATTCATCTCTAGATATTATTCCATCTTTATTTTTGTCATCCTCTTGAAATATCTCGCTTACAATAGTTTCAATAGATTCGTCATTGTATGGCATTGTCTAAAACGAAGATAGCTGGCTGTATATATATATATATATATATATATATATATATATATATATATATATATATTAGGGTAGGCCAAAAACAAAAAATTTGGAAAATTTAACATGTCTGCAAAAAAACGTGATCCTTTTCACATATGAATACAAACTATAAAAAAAAATTTGGAAAAAAATATCAGAGTGCTGCCGAATTTGATTTGATTATTTTCATTTTTAGTCTAAAATATGTCAAAATAAGGATTTTGTAGGAAAGTGAAAAAAGATTAAAATTTTTATATCTATAGGAAATATTTGTTATTTGAGGCTGTTCATTTAATAGGCAACACGTTTTTGAACCTTTTTGGACTCCCCCCATGTATAATTTTGTGTTACTTGTTTATCAACTCCTCCCCCGCCCCCTCTTTTATGCGCAGTGCTATTATTGTTAAAAAAGATATATCTCTAAGTAATTTTTTGCTAAAAATTTACTGATTCCGCTATAATAAGAATTGTAATTAAAAGGTTTTTTTCACGTCACATTGTAGCTAACCACCCTTTCCATGTGATATTTGGTGACACTTTTTTTTGGGGTCTAATTAAAAACAGAAAAGCTAATGAAAAAGTGGTTATTATTTATACTCAGCTAAATCAACGAATAATTGCTTCTTATTAAAATTGCCTACAACTTTTCTGTGATTTTCAACCACGTTAAAAACTTCGTTTCGTACAGCCTCGTCCTAAAGATAAGAAATATTATTTATCTATAATTTATTCTAAAAGTAGATTTGTATGATTATTTAGATTTTTATTCATAATTTCTTCTCAACTAATTTTATGGTTTACCTTTGTAAGTATTTGGAGATAATCAGAACACAACTTAATTCCTCTCTCGGCTGCGCCATTAGTCACTTTTAGAGTTTTGATAAACAGCTTCATTTTCAAATAATAGGCATTGTCGTCCCATTCTGAAGAAGGAATTTTAAGCCATTTTCCATCATCTTTTAAATTATGAAAAATCAACCAAGACTTGTTCCCAATATAAGATAAAATATCGGAATTTTTTCTAATCACTGGAAGAGTTGGTTTACCGCAATTGATACCAAGTAGTTTTCCGTATTCTAGCATTTTTTTTGCAATTTTATCTTTATCATTTAGAGAAAGTTTATTTGAAAATAAACTTAATACAGACACCTGCTCGGTTAGATACCAAGAGTGTCTGCTTAAAACATATTGGGCTTTTTCAGCAGGTACACCGAAGTTTGGTATACTTTTAAGTGCTTCTAGATCATTAAATAATTCTATATCATTAATTGGTGCATCGCAAGCCTTTGACGCTTCTAACCAAGCTTTAATGTAAATGGCTGAGCTAAAAGTCAAAAAGATTTTAAGGTTTTTTAAATCAGATTCGGGTAAATCTTTTTTAAATATTAACATCTTTGGTGCATACAGCAAATGCGCCATCCATCTTGCATGATGGTGAGCACCACATGTTTTCCATTTCTTGGGCTCTTCTCCACCTAATAGAAAAATTGGGTGATGCTTAGAGTGCAATACATTCTCTAAGAAATTGCGAGTTTCATTTGCTTTTTGTTTTAAGAATGAATTTTCAAGATCAAGGGATCTATTTGAAAGTTTGAGAGGAATTTTTTTAGAGTGAAGCCATTCTTTTTGAAAATTATTAAACTCTATATTATCATCAGATGATGTCTCTTTTTGAAATAAAACTTTCCAAAACGACCCTAGGATTAATTCTAAAACATGATGACGACATGCAAGCCAGAGAAGCGTTTTTATAGATTTGCATTCTTCAAGAAGAGTTGCCGCTCCGTTTCTTACTCCAGTATTACAAGCAGTTGTATCGAAAACTTGGGCAACAATATTATCTTTAAGATCCCATTTTTCTAAATCTTCTATGATTCCTTTACATATAGAATGACCTGTGCCTGACTGAATAGGTTTAATAGATAAAATTTTACCTTCCTCGCAGTTTGGAAAACCACTTACTAAAACAGTTAAATAGTCAAACTTTTTACCAGATATTTGCTTCATAAGTTTCCTATCCCAATGAAGAGTTAAATAATCTAATCTAACTTTTTTTTAAAATTCTGCCATTATATTTCTTGCCATAATTTGTCTATTTTGCTTACGTGCTCTTCTAATTGTGTTTAGTGAAATATCTACATCATTAGCTTTAACCCCACCTAAAAAATACAGAATATAATTTTTCTTATTAACTAATCACACTAATAAAAAACTCATGAAACTGATTAGTGATTTAAACATCAATCAAAAAGTAACCTAGAACCAGGATTGCTGAAACATTCATCATAAGCTGTGCGTTTGATATAGATCTATTAGCAGTTGCTGTTATCATTGGATGACAAACAAAGTTTCTTGGCAAAATTAAATTGATATTATCTGATACAACATTTTCCATTACACCTGCAGAAGATTCAAAATTATTTACTTCATAATCAATTTTAGAAGAGCTCTGAGAATCTGAGTACATAGAATCTCTAGACGCAGCAAAAAATGATTCTTCAGTTGAGTCACTATCACTTTTATAAACGCTGAAATCAATTTCTTTATCATTTAATTTTCTTTTCTTTTCTTTATCGATTCTTAATTTTTCTTTTTCCTCCTCTATTTTTCTTTTGACACTCAATTTTAACAAATTATCTTTTCCACCTAGTCCTCCGGTTTTTACTCCACTTTTGAGTGTTGAAAACCAGAGAATATCTTCTTCTGCATTTAAATTTGATCTGGTTTTTTTAACATATTCTTTCCAATTCGGAGAACTAATATCAAAAAAATTATCCATTATTTTTCTAAAGCCTTGAATAAGTAAATCTTTTTTTGAAAAACATTTATGTTTAGACTTTGCAAGACTTCTCCATTTATCATGTAACTTAACAATACTTTCAATAATATACTTTTCCTGCTTGCAAGGAATATCAGCTTTATCCCAAAAAACTTTAACGGTTTTCATTGTTAATATTGCAGCTAATTTTAATTTTGAAATGTTGCTTTTAGTACCTTATTCTTTTGTATATTTAGAAAACACTTGAATCGAATTGTTCATCATTTTTAATTGATACCTTAACAAGCAAAATAGAAGATGAATTTAAGTTTATTTTCAAATTGAAAAATAAAGTTATTTTTGGAAATAAAAAATTTAAGTTATAAAAATCTTTAAATAGTATAAACCTAAAAAATCTGTAGACATCTCTAGTAGTAGGCAGAGAACTGGTATTAATATCTGACAGCGGATATCCAACCAACCATATTTCATTTGTCGATTTCAATACTTTTGAGTATTTCTTTTTAATTGACTCAGTCAAATTATTTTTTACAGACAAATTCTCTTTTCTTTTTTGTGTATGCGATGCCATGTTAAAATGTTAAAATGAATTAAATTTTATGACTGCTAGAAAAATAATAAAACGTAAAACATCTTCATTTCTTAAAAACGAATGGAAAGATGAATATAATTATAGAATTAATAAACTTAGTTGCTTTCTTAAAAAATATATTAGTGTTATGATACGTGCTTCTTCGTTTTTTTTATTAACCTTGTTTTTTAAATTATCTTTAAACACATCTAAGCTAACTATGTTGTTTGAAAATAACAAGTTATTTTATTTTAAATCAAAAATCTTTAAGTATCGTAAAATGGTATTTAATTATATAAAAAAGAACTTTAATTACATTTCTTTTTGTACGTAAACTTTATGATTACGGCTTTTACTTATGCAAAATATTTAGAAAAAAAAGAATAATTCGAATCAAAATACAACAAATTAGTTAAAATAGATAAAACACTGCTGCATGCTGCAGTAGATGTTGCTTACATTATTTTTAAATAAACAAGAATGCATCGCGTGTATTGTTTGTTTACATATATATATATATATATATATATATATATATATATATATATATATATATATATATATATATATATATATATATATATAGAATAATATATGTTTTAGTCAATTTTGGCTATAAGAAAATTCACTTCCTCAGTCAAAACAAAATGAAGAATACCACTTTATATTGCACAATGTAAAATGTCACCTTTCTAAAAGATGAGGTATTGGAAAAGCTAAACTTTTTTTAAAAAACACTTAGATTTTTAAAAAGGTGGAACTTCAAAAAAGCTTAGCTTTTTTTAAAAAAATGGTATTTAGACTTTTTAAAGGGATAGGCTTTTTAAGACGGAGTTTAAAAAAAAGGTTGGTTTTTATAAAAATGATATTTAGATCCTTGGAAAAGTCAAATTTTTTTAAAGTCAAAACTATTGTAAAGCTCGACTTTTTCAAAAGCAAAAGTTTTCAAAAAAAATAAATAGGTTTCGGAACTTTTCTAACTCAAGACTTACTGCTGAAAAACTGAAATTTCTTTTTAAAACTTCAAGATTTTGAAAATTATTCTTTGGATGATGCTAACGAAATATTTAACTTTTATTCGTGATTATTATTTTATTTTGTTAAAGAATTTTATCGCATTTTTAGATAAATTGTCAAAACGAAGTTGTTGTACATAAAGTGTCAAATCACATTACAGTGCACCTTACAAATTCTATTGTTAAAAAAAATGTTATTAACTTAAAGTTAACCGTCATGTTTTAAAAATTATTTGGACACAACTGTGCGATATCCAAATAATTTTGAAAATGCAGAGCTACGCGCACATATTTGTTTTCATTTTGTAAATACCTGCTGTATTTTGAAAATACAGCAGGTATTTACAAAATGAAAAGAAATACCCAACTTATTAACTAAGTATGTTTATGTAATTAAATCCAACTAATATCTCAAAAGAATAATGTGCTTACTTGGAGTGCTAGAGTGTTGATCTGAATTTTTTTTTATTAAAAATGAAATAAAATACACATTAATACAAGTAAGCACATTATTCTTTTGAGATATTAGTTGGATTTAATTACATAAACATATTTAGTTAATAAGTTGGGTATTTCTTTTCATTTTGTAAATGCCTTCTGCATTTTCAAAATGAAAACAAATGCCATAGTATACTCTAGCAAAAACAAAACTTAGTTAATAATAAAAGTCTAATAACTTACATTTTCTAATAAACAAAATTTTATCACTTTTATTTGGTAGAAAATATAAATGATAAGAAAATGGTAAAAAATAGAGCAAAAGAAAAGCCTACAAAAAGCACAATACTACTCTAGAGCTAGAACACAATTTATCGCATAAAACTACAGTAAAAATTATTATTAAGATTGATTTTTTAAATTGACTTTTTACTTGCCTTTAACTAAACAAGTTATTAATGAGCATAGGATTTTGTTATTTTTACAATAAAATGATTTTTCCTTACTCATTTGAACTAGAATTGTATACATTTTGCAATTGAAAAAATAAGAAAAGCATCACCTAAATATAAGGATTCAAGAAAGAGAATCTCTTGAAAAAACTAAAATGACATAATCATAATGAAATCAAAAACAAAGTGACATAATTATAATGAAATCACTTTGCAACCATGATTGACATTTAAAGATAATAAAATAATTCTTAAGCTTCTTTTAAAGAAATCAAGAATTTAAATGCTTTTAAAAAAAATTCTACAAGACTTTTAAAAACCATTAAGTACTTTGAAGGTCTTTTAAGTAAGCATCAGTCTTGGAAGTCTTATATACACAATACTACCATCAACGATACTTCAAAGTTGATATTGTAAAAATCTGTCCTACTGAGACCAATACTAATTCAGTATTGTTATCGTAGGACAGGTATTGTAAAAAACTATCAATCCAATGTCCAAACAATACTTTCCATACTTAGACTCTGATGCTTACTTTTAGGAATACTTAAAAGAAAAATTGAACCTTTCAATATCTTATAAGATATTTTAAAAGATCTTTTAAAAATTTAAAAAACTATTGGAACTAAGAGATCATTTCAAGATTTCCTAACAATATTTATATCATTTCTTTCTAAATCATATGCATAACACATACCATATCTAATAATCATAACAGAAACATAAAAAAAAAAAAAATCATCAATAATGAAATGATATCTTGAGACCAAAGATAAGTAGAAGATATGTAACATATGTAAATTTACAGACAATATTTAAAAAACTTCTGGTAACATACCTCAATACCATCAACATTTGCAGTTGTTTCTTGAAACTTTCGAATGTAAGTACTCATTTCTTCACTTGTTAAACCTCCATCATTATCTAAGTCCAGTTCTATAAAAATAGAATTATTAGTTGAAAACTTACTCGAGTTTGCATAGACATGAAATTTACTTATCAATATACAGTAGTGTGTAAAAGTTTATAAATAGCTAATATTTTCTAGTTTTTCCGTCATAATTATTTATCTTTTCACTGCAAATGAATGGAATTTTTAACAATTGCTCTTCTAAAGTAATTACATAATATAATTTACTCAAAAAAATGAAAATTTGTTACATAAGGAAGAAATTCAAATTTTATTGAAAACATAATTGTGCAAAAGTTTATAAACAAATGAAAAAAACTTAAAAAAGAGATATTATTTCTAACTTCTCCACATTTTTTCATTACAGCACATCAGTATTATGTTGGATAGCCTCTAGATTTTAATACTGTTGACACTGACGAGTCATAGAGTCAACTAAGTTGATAAGCACATCTTTGGGGATATTTGCTCAACAATAGAAAATCCGATGTTCTATTGGATTTAAATCTGGACTTTGAGAAGACCAGTCCAAAAGTGGAGTTTTTTTCGAATTCAAAAAATTTTTGATAGAGTTTGCACAATGCTTTGGATTATTGCCTTGCTTGAAAATCCAACCACAAGGCATTTTGTCCTTTCCATGTGGCAGCATAACATTCTTGATTATACCTAAATATACATTCTGATCCATTATGCCTTCAAGCTGATGAAGTGGACCAACAGAACCATGACTGAAAGATCCCCAAACCATTATATTGCCACCATCATGTTTAACTGTTGGTATTTGATACTTACAGCAAATCTTTGATATTTGATACTTGGAGCAAATCTTTTACATTTTACATACTTGATACCATCGCTACGAAACATGCAAAACTTTGATCTGTGACTGAATAAGACTTTTGACCATTCTTTTGAAGTCCAATGCAAATGATCTTTTGCAAATTTCAATTGTGCTAAGCAATTATTTAATAATATTAATGGTTTCTTGGCAGGATGACAACCAAACAAATTAAACTGAAGCAGGCGACGTTTTGTAGTATCTACGCTGCACTTAACACCATAATTCTTGCTCAAAATAACATTTAATTCAACAGCACTTCTGCGGGAATCTTGTTTTGATTGTCTAACCAAAATTCGGTCTTGATGTTCTATAGTTATCTTTGGCCTTCCTAGATGATGCTTGTCTTCGAGTGTCTTACGGTCTCTATATCTCTTAACTAGTATGCTAATTGTTGATTTAGCCACATTATAAATCTCAAAAATTTGCTTATAAAGAACTTTCTTCTCTACAGCACGTACCGAAAAAGTGCCTAACTTTGCACAACCGTTGGTAACTTTGCACAACCGTTGGTAACTTTGCACAACCGTTGGTAACTTTGCACATGCCGAAGATGTTTTACTCTCTAGCAACTAAAAATTTGAACTACAAATGCAAATCACTTTAGAATCCGATGGTTTGTTTTAGTGTCAATACGAAACTCATGTAAAAAGTTTTATAAACCCAATTTCTCGCAACATGAGTCATTTTGTGTAAACATAGAAGTAGAATACAAAAATTATGTCTTTCAACTTTTATCTGTACAGCAGATCAGATTTAAACTCAAAAGTGAATAAACTGCTTAAAATGTTTATTATGGTATTGATTTGAAGTATATTCAGTGTTTAAACTAATATCAATAAAAAAAAATACTAAAATTTAACATTCTTGTAAATAAAGCACTTTTTTGGCAGAATTTGGGGTAACTTTGCACAATGAACAAAGTTCACCTTAAATGTTGTTGGTCATCCAAAAGCAATACTTTCTAAAACTTCATGCAAATATTTTATATAATAGAGTTATTTCATACTTTTTTATAGCTTTAAATAATTTCTTAGGTAACTCAAGGTCAAATTAAGTTATTAGTAATGTTTTTTCCAGATGTCAAGTCATTACAAAAAGAAGCTTAAAACCAGAAAATACAAAAACTATACAGAGGACGATCTAGCTAAATGTCTTGAAGATGTAAAATGTTAAAAGCTGACACAAGAGCAAGCTGCTACAAAATATGGTGTTAGTCGAAGAACAATTTGTTACAAATTGAAAGGAGAGCATAACTTAAACTAGGTAAACCGTATTATTTTTCCAAATTAGAGGAGACTACCTTTGTCAAATGTACCATTCAATTAAGTCAATTTGGATTTCCTATTGGTAAAGAAGACTTACGTCATATTATGTACAATTATATCCATAGTTCTGGTAGAAAAGTAAAAGAATATAAAGTTTTTCCTGGGCATGATTTAATCAAGTCATTTTTACAAAGACATCCAGAACTAACAAATAAATTTGTACCAAACATAAAAAAATCACGAGCAAATGTTAATGAAGAAATTCTAAAAGAATATATTCAACATCTTACCAAAACCATACAAGATGTTCCTCTAGGCAACATATACAACTATGATGAAACAAATCTAACTGATGACCCTGGCTTAAAAAAGTGCTTGGTAAAAAGAGGCAGTAAATACCCCACAAATATAAGAAACACTTCTAAGACAAGTATTTCTATAATGATATCAGGTAATGCAACAGGTGAAATTTTACCACCTTTTGTTGTTTATAAGGCTACTAATCTGTGATCAACTTGTTGTGTAGGAGATCCTAAAGGAGCCAGATACTTCAGTACTAAAAGTGGGTGGTTTGATGGAGTAGCTTTTGAAGAGTGGTTTTTTTCTATAGTTTTACCTTCTTTGAAAAAGAAGTTAGGAGTTAAAGTTCTGTTAGTAGATAACTAATCCTCTTATATCTCTCCAAAAGTTATTGAAGCCTGTGAAGAAAATGAAATAAAGTTTGTTTGTCTACCACCAAATAGTACACATATAACTCAACCCCTAGATGTAGCTTTCTTTAAACCTTTGCAAACAGCTTGGCATAAAATTATCACAGAGTATAAAGATTCACCTGTTGGCTGGACATCTCTTGACAAACAACATTTCCCAGAACTTTTGAATAAGTTAATGTCTGCTGTAGAGCCAAATCAGGCTAGTAATTTACAATCAGGTTTTAGAAAGTGCAGTGTCTATCCAGTGAATGTCAATGAACTTCTTACAAAGTTTAGAGAAAGAGAATCTTATGATAAAGAATTTCTAGAAGATAGCTTTAAGGTTTTCTTATAAGACAAATTTAAATCTTTGGAATCTGTAGGAACTAATAAATGAAAAAAGAAACTTTCTGTTCCTGCAGGCAAAAGTTTTAGCATTGAAGATCTAGAAAAATTTAACGAGGGTTGTGATTTTGCTTCAAAGAAAATTGCAAAGAGGAAAAAAAAGCAAAACTAGGAAACTTTTCAAAGTACCAGAATTAGGCTTTCAATAGGATTTTTGAACTGTGTTTTGTTAATATTGATTTTTTATTCAAAAAAAGAAAATCTTTAATTGTTTTAGTTTATCTAAAATTAATCTTTAATTATTTAAGTTTATCAAGATACAAATGAGCTTTTTTTATTTTTAATGAGGTTGTGCTCATTTTTCTTTTATCATAGCATGTTATATTCTTTATTAAGCATAATAATGCTAGAATTAATCTTTTGTTTTTTTTGTTAAACTATCTTTTGAATTATTTTTTCTTCAGAAAGTATGAAAAAAGAGGTCATTTTGCACCAATCCCATACATATCATAAAGCTATTCAAATTTTTTTTAAGTTGTGCAAAGTTACCCAGACCCCTGGTTAACTTTGCACATTTTTTAAACAATCTTGAAAAACCACTTCTTAATTTGTAAAAATAAATTTAACAATTAAAATAGAAATTAGATATCCTAAATAAATGATTTGCAAGTTTACATTAACATAATAAGAAGTTTAAAGCAGATTTTTATAGATGAAAATTGCAAATAAGTCCAAATTTTGTGCAAAGTTAGACACTTTTACGGTATTATTAAATTTTTCTTTTCTAGTGACAATTCCTTAAACTTTCCGATTTTCTTACTGAAATTTTGATTTTTTAAATGGGGCATAGAACTGTTTATAAATTTTTGCACAACTATGTTTTCAATAAAATTTGAATTTCTTTCTTCTGTAACAAATTTTCATTTTTTTGAGTAAATTATACTATGTAATCGCTTTTGAAGAGCAATTATTAAAAAATTCCATTCATTTTCAATGAAAAGATAAAAAGTTATGACAAAAAAACTAGAAAACTTTAGCTCTTTATAAACTTTTGCACGCTAATGTATAGATTCTTTGATCTCTGTTTAAAAGATTAACAAAAAGCTTAACTATGTGCATATAGGAAATGTTTATTACTTATTTTGAAACACTACTATTCTCTGTTTATTTTCTAAAGACAGCTTTTTTCTATCAATTTCTAGTTGTTGTTACATTAATTGGGGAAACAAAAACCTATTATTACTTAATGTTCTTATAATTTGTGTTAGGGACTTATCCATGGAAAACGCAAACAAACAACATTACATACATACATACATACATACATACATACATACATACATACATACATACATACATACATACGTATATATACATACATACGTATATATACATACATACGTATATATACATACATACGTATATATACATACATACGTATATATACATACATACGTATATATACATACATACGTATATATACATACATACGTATATATACATACATATATATATATATATATATATATATATATACATATACATAAATGGGCATCCCCAACTTTTCAAAAATCATTATTTTTCACTATAAACATTTTGCCCCAAGTATTTTTTTGCTTGAAGGTATATAAATGTGGATTTGTTTAAAAAAAAACTGATGTTATAAAGTCTTCATTTGCAAATTTTGACTTTGTTTCATTTTGTAGACAAAAAATTAACTTTAGGTGAAAACAAAGTTTTGCAGGCAGAAATAAAAGTCCAATGATACTTCTTGATAAATTTAAAAACTTTTTAACAAACACAAAACAATGTTTTAGAGTATTTAAAGAAAAACATTTTAATATAAGGTTTTGATATATTTTTATATTTATATATTTTTTGTACTTCAATTTTTGATTAATTATTTATCCTAACACATCATAACTTTTCCAAGTAAAAGAGATGTTTAACAAGGAGTATGAAATGATATGAAAACAAGAACAAAGACAGGCACAGCTATGCCTGATTTAATTGATAATATAATTTTTTTTTTAAATAAACTTATTATAGCATTATCCTAATATTACAAATAGTTTTTTAACAATATCATATTATTTTAATAATATTAGTATTGTTTTCTTATAAAAAAAAAAAAAAATTAATAATTAAAAAAATATTATTAATGAAAAAATCAACAATAATAATAAACAGCTAAATGATATTTTATTTACAGGGTAAGGAAGAGACTTTATGCCATCTGAATTACCAACTCTTGGGGCTGTTCTTCATAAGGCTATACTGATTAAAGAGTTATTAGAAAAGAAAATCTATCCATTAGATGATTTTGTTAAGAAGATTGAAAGTTGTTAAACAATGGAAAAAAGCAAACTAAGATTTTTCATCTCCAGTAAATTTTACAGATAAGTCCATTGACAGAAAGATCAAAAAGGTGCTTAATGATGTACAGGACATTTGCAGAAAAAGGTTAACTAAAAAGGAAGAAATTAACAACATTATAATGTCTGTCACAACTGTTTGATATAACTAACTGCAAATATTCTATTCTTTTCTATAATGAATGAAATTGTCTAATATGTAAAAGAAAAGTTCACATTAACTATACGTGAAAAATCAGCAAGAATTTCTTTGATGGAATTTAAATTTATTCAAGCACAGAGAAAGCTCAAGCTGTGATAGGATTAAAAGATTATAAAGAGATTACAAGGAAATGATAGGCAATAGAGCAAAGTAGTAAAAAAGAACAGTATCTGAAGAAGGTCAAAGAAAACCCAATGTTAAATTGGACCCATTTAAAAAGAAAATATAATGGGTTTTTAGAAAATGTAGCAATGAAAAAAGGTATTCTAATATTGACTTAAAATGTTCTAATTATACAGAAAAAATTCATATATTAGTTAAAAAAAGGATTTAAAAAAAAAGCGAAATTATATGAAAATTCAAAATACAGCTTTAGTTGCAATCAGGTATGAAACTTTTGCTGCAATTAGATATGAAACTGCTGTAATTGCTTCAGGGTATTTAAATATTTTGGCAGAGGCTAAAGTTATTCCAGAATCAGCTCTTTTTTTTTTGCTGGGCAAAAATAAAGTGCATATCACCAAAGATAGGTTTATGCCAGTGTCAGATTATAGGAGAGAATAGATTGAAGATGAATAAGATGAATAAGATGAAGATGTCTTTGTATTCTCTTTTATGGAAAAAGTGACAAAACCAATGTTTTCATATTTAATGAGGAAACTAAAAAACTTGAGCTACAAAGAAAGATCACTAAACTTTGACTGATGATTTTGGTAAATATCTTCATCGTTTAACCAAGAAAAAATCCATAAAAAATCAAAGATTAAACCTGCTGGACTTATTGCAAATGAAATATTTCACAGGCCTAGATACAATAAAGCTCATTGGTTGTGATAGCACAACTACAAATACAGTTTATAATAGAGGTGCATCGATCGTTTAGGGGCTAAATTAGAAAGAAAGTTAGGATGGCTAATATGTTCTGCAAACAAATGAACTTTCAACATTAAAAAGAAGAGCTTGATAGTAAGACAACCTCAATAACAGGGTTTTCTGGACCCTTGGGACATTGCTTTCCAAGGTGACTGAAATGCAAAAAAAATTACGATTTCAAGTCAATATCTGTAGGTACTGGCTTACTTAACTTTCATAAAGAAATAGTAAATCAGTTATTTTTAGATCAAAAATATGCCAATAAAATATACAAGACAGTGATTTCAGTAACTATAACTTAAAGTTTGGCAAACCCAAAAACCAGGCACTATAGTTCATTAAGGCTCAACCCAGGTTCTTCCTTATTTTCATTATCCATTTTTTTTGTTAAAACAGCAGCTTGGTTTTTTTCATACTATTCCATTGATTAAACATAATGGCATCCCCAGAATTGTTTAATTAACCATGTTATTACTTATAACTACACTTAATCTTTAGAATGTTTACTTAATTTTGGAAACATTTAAAATAAATTGTGTATGATTGTGTAACACAAACACAAAATTTATGTGTCATTTTCTAATTGCATATGCAAAATTTTATAACATAGTTTCATAGAAGAAAGTAATGTTAAAAATTTTGGTTGGTAAGAATTTATGTATTTTTAGTATTCTAGAGAGAGAAAAAGAGGTGGCTTGTTTTTGTCACATTGGAAAGCATTTCTATTTGTAAATAATGGTATAGCATTATTTTTTAATGAAATAAAATATTTTAACTATACAATTAAATAATTGTTTAAAAAAATTAAACCTTCAAATGAGTTTTGGTGGTCATGAATTTGAGATGCAGATTCATCAATATAATTATCAAGTTCTTCTTTTACTAAAGTTTGATCAGCAATATCTTCATCTGCACTAAAGGCAGTGCCATCACTACCAACACCATTAACAGATACTAACTCGATTTCAAAAATAAGTGTAGCACGAGGTGGAATAATATTACCAAATCCTTGATCACCATAAGCTTAAAGAAAGTTTTTAAAATTTTAACTTCACATAAACTTTTAGCAATCATTATCTATAAAATAAGCACAAAAGAATAATTATAAGGTATAATAACTATACAGTAACAGATTTTTTCAAAATAATAAAAAAAATGCAAGGACTGAAACAGCATAGATATTAGAATGCCATTCCATCTAACAGAAAAATTAACTTCTTACCCCCTCATTTTGTTTCTTTAATGATGTATAGTAACCATGCCACGTTTTATTCAGATATAATATTTGTTGGTAGTTTAACAAACACAAATATTGCATATGTAAACCATTTATTGCAATAAAATGCTAGTTAATTTCAAGTTTTTTTAATAAGTAATAAAGAATAAAATTCATGAAATAATTGTTAAAACAATATTTTAAAACTATTCCTTTAGGATTTTAGATATAGTTTGAAATAAATTAGTGTGCAACATGTGGAATGGCAGCTGTGATTTTTCCCAGTATTTGGCTGGAAGAACTAAAATAATTATTGAAAGAAAACTTGAAGTTCTAGTGTCTGTAAATGAAACAATGCTGAAATTCCAAAAATTGACTGGGATGTTTCAACACTTAAGTTCTGAATGTTTATTTGAAAGCCAAGTTTAGATGTGCATCTGCTCCACAGAATGATCTGAAGCTACTAAATCATGTGCTGAATGAACACTCATGCAGCTGTTAGTAAAGTTGTAATATTCTCTGGACATTATGATACTTAAGTGAAATAATGGTTGGCTGAACATAGTTCAATTCAGCAGTGTCCGCAATTGTAACGGTTTAACAACAAAACAGATCATTCTTGAAGTATTCAACAGCATACTACTTCTAAAGTAGCTGTCTGACTTATACAACAGTATACTACTTCTAAAGTAGCTGTCTGTATCAATAAAGCTTTTGTTGCAGCAATCTCAACCTCAGCAGACAAATAATTAATGACAGGTTCAATTGTTTTTTGAATGTGTTTATGATCAACAGGTTAAGTTGAATTGCTAATTATTAACTTCTTAGCTACCTAGCAGCTATTAGTTTATTCTTGAGAATTTTTAAAGTATTTGTAAGTTGAAATTTCATATTTTGCAAAAATGTAAGTGTTTACATATTATAAAAATATAACATTGTTAAGTTACCAATAAATAACATTAGAAATCAGCCAAATTTTGTCAGCTTGTTTCTTTTCAAAATAATAACATTTGTGGATGAAGGAAAACTAGAAACATTTTTTGAATGCCACCCTTACACACACAAACACAAACACACACACACCAATGTTATATACCTAATGATGATGGAAGAGTTAGCTTCCTCTTTTCACCAATACACATTCCTGGAATACCTTGTTCCCATCCAGGTATAACTTGTCCTGCTCCCAATGTAAAAATAAAAGGTTGATTTCTATCATAGCTTGCATCAAATTTTTCCCCATTTTTTTCTAAAGTCCCAATATAGTGCATTGAAATTTGATCACCATTTGAAGCTTTCCTTAAAAAATGAGTAATTCAATATAACTTGCTCTATAATGATGTGCAAAACTGTTATTATTTTTTGTGTTTGTATATAAAAAGCACCTTTAAAAGACAATTCAGTATGCAGCATGAAACTAATATTTGGATAGGCATCTTTTCAAAAATAGACATTCCCAAAATTTGCTTTTTTTTTTTTTTTTTGTTCAATCATTATAAAATTAGTTTGCAAAAAAAATCATTTTTTTCAAACCTTTTGAAAATAAGCTAAAAGAGCTTAAATGATAAATATGATCTGTTTTATAAATTTGATTTGTCTTACCAATGATGAACAGCAAAAATAATTTTCAGCTCAAGTTGTATAAAGACATTGAACATTTTTTCCAGATGCTAGCAAATGAACTAATATTTCATAACTGTCTCACTAACAATTTTAAAAAAAACTTGAAAATTTAATGGCAATTTAACAGACTATATTGCAGCTTAAAAACTAAACAGGGAGTACAGAAATTAGTTGACTTAGTAATAGACAACAATGCAGCAACAACAACTATTTATCTTTGTTTTATCATTATATTTTACCACTCCAATCAATAACTGTAGAGCATTTTAAAATATTCACTAATCTCCACATGATATTAATGTACCTTCAACAAATTATAAGCATTGTTGGTATTGATTACAACTGACTGTATTGTTGACTGACAAGTTCAGCTAACGTGTATGGTGCTTAATGCATTACTTTAATGTAGCTATTATTCTTAAGACTGGTGTGCAAAGAATACCAATTAGTTTGCTTTAAAGTTTTTCCAGATTATTCATCTATGAAGAGGGTCACATAGCTGAGTTAAAACTGGGGAAATTTTTTTAAAACAACCCTAATTTAATGTACAGTCACCCAATTAGTTTAAATTTTAAGTATTAATTTAAATGAAACTAAAATTAATTTTCTAATTTAGAAATTTTATTTTTAATTTTATGCTGATTAAGAATCGTTTAAATACATAGGTCTCAAAACTAATATAAAATGCACTTATCTAAAGTTGAAAGTACAACAATATTCATTAAATAACTAGTATTCACCATCTTAAATGATTATTGTTTTTGTTCAAAAGTTATCTTTTAAAAGTGTTAACAACCTGGTTTTTATTTTTTATGAGAAAAATTTTTAATAATAAAACATTATGGGAATTCAATTGCATTTAACTAACATCACATCAACTTGTTTTAGCTGGATTCTTATGTTATTGACTAAAACTTTTTTTGAAATAAGTTAAAAAATTCTTTCATTGTTTTATATAATGCAATGAACATTAAAACAACTAAAATTCTTTATAAAAAAAAAGCATATCTTTGAACTATTGACTTTCTTTTAATACTTCCAGCTAGCCTTCCCTGAAAGTTTATTTTTATTTTGTCTGTCATATTAAAACAAGTGTTTCAAAAAGGTTTTTCTGTTTCTTCATTTATCTACATTTCATGGCTATTTGAAGATTAACAATAAATGCCCTTACCATAAAGCCTAGGATCATATAAATAAAAAGAAAAACTACTTTCATTGACACAGAAAATTAATAAGAATATTTTTTGCAAAAAATGCTAAAAACTTTCACTTTTATTATTCAATGAGAGTTCATTTTTTCAAATAACTTTTTTCCTTAATAATAAAAAAAGTTCTATTGGAAAAAACTCAAAAATTCTGTTATAAAATTAAAATTGGACAGAGGAAATCATATGTTTTGAATGAGTAACATGTTTTATAGCTAATTTTTCTGTTTAATTGCACTGAAAAATGTTTTGCAAATATAATAAACCAAGAGACATTTTTTAATAGTAAAAACCATAAACTTGATTTTGAAAACAAAATCAATTGTAAATTTAGTTTAGATGGTGAATATTTGTGATTTGTTGTATGTTTTTGTACTTTTAACCTCAGATTAGTGCACTTTATATGGAATTTGAGACATATGTAATGAAACGATTCTTAATCAGCATAACATCGTAATCGATCATAAAAATAGAAGGGACGAGGGGTGGAGAGAAAGTGCAGTTGCCTCAAAAACTTTTTCTAAACAAAAACATTCTTATACCATTAAAAGAAAATAATACAATTTTTAATACTTATAGAAACTTAGAATGCTGAGATCCATATCTCTATAACTTCCTTAGTTGAGACTTAATCACACTTATTCTGTCGTATTGTAGCTATGTTTATAAGACTATATCATTATCAAATTATAACATACCTTTCACACGTTTTTGAAGGACTAAAGAGTACTTCAACTTTGAAAGCGGCTTCATTTTTTTCGCAAAGAACTTGTAAAATAGTAACGAAAATAGAAATGATAGCAGAATTCAGTATGACCGCCATGTTTGTTATGAAGACCTAAACGTGGAAGTTTTCAAATTGTAACTTTACGTCACATGAAAACAAGTAAATCATAAAAATAAAAAAATAAAAGGTTTTGTTACATCAAATACCAAAAGACTATTTAAAAATGTCTAACATGATTAAATATAATTATTGGACAGATACTAAATTTAAACAAAATAATCGAAACACTGAAAAATTTCAAAAAAATTTAATTTCACAGTTTTTTATCATGTGTTTTTAAAACAGTATCACGTGATTTTTTAACAGAACGGTAAAGGAAATGGCATATTTTATAATTATCGGCCAATCACCCTCGTTGGCGTACTTTTTGAAATTAGTTTATTCGTTTAAACCAAAAGGGTTGTTTTAAACCATTCTTTTCTACTTATATATGTTGATAGCATTTAATTTATGAAAACTATCTGCTTTGAGCATAAAATTGCTATTAAACTTGTTAAGATATTCTCGTGATGCACAAGATTTCCAACACAGAAAAATATCGGCAGAAAATGGCTGAGAAACCTAAAATATCAACACTTCCCGCAGACAAAGTTACTCCTGCACCAGAATTAGCTGAAGAGATTGTAAATCCTGACACTAATGTAGTATATATACGTGGAAAGTTTCTTGGAAAGGTAAAAATGTAAAAGATCATTGAAACAATCTAAAAAAATTAAAGTTTTAACTGAATACTTTAGTTTTAACATTTTCTGTTTATCTTAAGTAGACAAACTTAAAGCTGGCCAAAAAATTATATCAATCATTAGATATTTAACAGAAGTCAACTTTAAACTATTAGTAATGTCAAAGTGCTTTTTTCCTGTGCAGATTACAAGACTTCAAGATGGAAAAGAAAGTCATTAAAATTAGATTTCGCTCCATTCTTGTATTCAGTTTTCCTTGTTCTAACTAAATTCGTTTCACAAAGAAGTACATCTGCAGTATTAGATGTAGAACTCTTTGTGTCATGTTTGTAGACAATTTTTCATATTTTGTGTTATTTAACAATTTCCATATTTTTTATATCTAACAAAATAACCAAGAAATATGAGTTTTCATAGTCAATAGAAGACTTCTTATATGAACTTTGTATATGAAAATTGTATAATTTATATTTTAATTCATGTAGTTCTAATACAATTATTAATATAGGGTGGTTTTGCTAAATGCTATGAAATGACAGATAAAGCAACTAACGCTGTTTATGCTGGAAAAATTGTACCAAAATCTCTTCTAACAAAAAGTCATCAAAGAGACAAGGTAGGTCTTATAAAGTTCAATTCAAAAATAACTTCACACTATAGCTGTGCAATTTAGTTATAATAAACCATGATAAAAACTCTAAGCCATACTTTATTTGAATTATTTTTACTGTCTCCTTATTTCACTAATGGTTTAAATTAATTTAGCATTTTTAGTTTACAAATGCAAATTAGCAGGAGTATTAGCATTGTAACCTAATTTTTATACACTATAAATTTTTATAGAAGTGTTAGATGGTTTTACAATAATCAATAAAAAATAAGGTAACAGCTTGCTGTTTTTCCAAGTGTTTTTAGTTACCAAAAAATTAAATAAGGAAATTATTTGTGCACAGTTTTTAATGTGTATTTTAGAAATTAATAGGAATATTATTTTCATATCAATAATTAAAACTTAGTCTAGGATACCTCAAGTACATATAGACATACACTTCTACTGTTAGAAATTTTCTTTGTTAAATCATTATAATTATGCTAAAGAATTATCTATAATCATGAATTATCAACTATTCAACTGAGTCACTTGTGAGATAAAGAAACTATCAAATCTGACTCATCAAAAGTTTTATATATCAACCTAGTATAAAAGTAATTTAGGTTGTAAGTGGTAAATTAGTGTGAAAATGAAGTTCTGCATGAGAGTAAAATATGTTGCACACATTTGATATAAATGGTTAGGAAGCTTTTTTAATAGCATTGTGGCACCAATTATATTAATGGTTGCCATTTATACTGCAAAGTAATTAAGGCTTTTTGTAAATATAAAATGTATATACTGTTAGTACTGCAATTCAGATTCACTTTAAGTTTTGAATTACTTATTACAATGAAGCTATTTTCTTATAGTTACAGGTCCTCCCAAAATCACTTAAGACTTTTCATCATATCCCATGGGTTTTTTTTTTATTATTATTACTTTCCTCTCCTTTTTGAAAAATGCCAATCTTCACTTTCAAGAAACATATCAACTTATTTTATTGAAATTGTAATCATACTTAAAGGGTAAATCAAGTATGATTGCTCAGGATGTTAGGTTATGGAGTCAAGATGATATAAAAAGTAAGTAGTACAATAACAAGACATAAATTACATTTTTATTCCCCGTGTACTGAAAATGAATGTATATACTAAGTATTTTTCAGTTTACTTTTAACTAAATGCAATGTTTTGAAAAAGAACATTATTTAGTAAGTAAAACAAGTTCTTGACAAATCTTTTCATAAGTGACTTGTGTTCTATGAACTGTCAGACTTTCTTAAGACTGTTGAAATATTATCCAAACTTATGAACTATCCAAATCTGTTTAAAGTTTGATGAGTAGATTTTAATGTTTGCTTAGTCTTGTACTTCAATAAAAGTCATCTTAGCTTTAATATGTTTAGAAGCATAGTTATTTGTTTTTATAACCATGAAAACTTACCAAACTCTCCTCATTTCATGATAATGAACTCTTTCACATGTTGCTTTACTATGCAAAGCTTTAGAGTACCATTTGATCTAATATCTATGAGGTTTTTTTTAGTATTTTAATTGTTGTCAGGGTTTAATGACTTTTACCCTGACAACAATTATTCAGCCTTGAGTATTTTAGGTGGTTCTGTTGAATGGAATAGGCTGGGATGCTTTGAAGGTGCTTAGTGTTTTTCAACAATTATTAGTAAAACTACACATCTACTTAAACTGAATAGTTTAGGAAGTTTGGTTTTAAAATTCATTGATAGAGGGGTGGTTCTTTTGACCTGATTTTATTAAAATGGAATGATGTATAGGTTCAAATAAAAAAACTATAGTTGATGTAATATCTTTATTTAATTAAAAGTCTAAAGCTATAATGACTATCTAAAGTTGAACAATTAAAAATTTAATTATAAGATTTAATTTTTAATGGGTATAACTTTAATACATGTAAAAATTTAAACTATGATTATTTTTTTAGTAATATAAAGATAACAGAAGTATTTTAATGACAACAGTAAGAATTTAAAAAAGAATTATTAAAATGCATAAGTTTGTTTATGGTTAACATTTCTAAATATGTGTCACCTTCAATAAAATTTAAGATAAAATGTTTAGTTGCTTCAACTGGAATGTTATTGAGAACTTTCTACTTTTTAGACTAAACATTCATGTAAAACCAATATCTTTAGTTTCATAAAACTTATTTACTACATTTAAGAGCTCTTTTATTTAATATATTTGTTCTTTATACTCCTAATCTGTTTTTTGGGTTTTGTAGGTAAATCATATTCTTGGTTTCTTTTCTGGTGTATTATCATCTTTCAATGCTAAAAAGTTAATAAAATTTGTATTTATACAACATAAACATTTTAATAAACAAAGTCTAAATTCTTAAAATGACAAAAGAGAAGGGAGAAAGCTTGGATGGGGGGGAGTAGTACATCTTTTTTGAATTTAACTACTGTAGGAATGAATATAGGATATTGAGTGTTAATTTAATGGCTAGAGCTTGAAATTGAGTTAGAAACATATCATGACCTCATTTCATGATCTTGGGCCATAAAGATTGTTTTATCAAGTAGTGTAAAAAAGTCAACAAAAAGTACCAGATTAACTACTAGGGTGAATGGCAAAAATCTTTCTTCAAATATTTGTTTAGATTAATTCCACAATTACTAGATGTTATCATACATGGTTTTAATAATTTTATTCTTACTATTGAAATATATGGTATTCCTAAAAATACTTTTCTTTATTTCCTCTTACAGTGATAGTATTGTTATTCAAAAATGTATCTTTGAATATCAACTACCTTTGTTTTTTTTTAAAATTTTGCTGAAGACATGGCTGTTTATTTTCTATCTCCATTCAGCTTTAGAAATCAGTTAGTCTATGACATCCTATACTTCATTCATCTATTAAATTTAATTTTAACAACTGGAGAATAAAATTTTATATAACTAATTGCAAATACTCAAAGATTTTCTCACCAATAAACATAGGTAAGAAAATCTTTAAGTATTTGTTAGCTAGTTTATAGGAAACATAATCCATAAAAAATAAAATCCATAAAATAGAAACACAAAATCAATGAGTTCAATATCCTCAACAGAGACAACAAACTTATTTGGAGCTAATGTATTCAGTTTTATTTCCTTGTCTATGTTTACTAAATCATTAAGTGTAGCTAAATTCCCTTGGTTGGCTAACTTAGTACGTGGTATTTAATTCTTTTTCTTATAGATTGGAAACAAACTCTGCAAACAAATGTGCTTTGCATAGTTGACTCAAGTTTTAACATATTATACATAGTACAATAGCTTTGCTATTTATACATGACATGGGTGAAAGTGAAAAATCAGAACCATTATTATAATCATTTATACAAAGAAAACATTCACATTTTGCTTCAAGAAAAAAATCAGGTATTCAGGCTCAAATTTAATTGAAAAATTACTGCATAAATGCTTTGTGACAGCAACATAAGCAATTACTTTACTTAAGTAATCTACCATCATGCTTTTTCTAAACCCAGCTTTTTTTTCTTTAGTTTTGAGTAACATGTTAAGGAGATCAAGTTTTTCCATCAGAGTTGTTTTCCCAAAAAAAACCTCTTGATGAGGTTTCTATAACTGCTCCCAAATGGATTTGACTTATTACATTTAGAATGTACTCAAAATTATTTCCCCTTTTAAAACAGTTAAATAAAAATCATCTACAAATTCTCTCTTTAATAATTTCAGGCATTTACTTACCTTTTTTTAGAAGTCTTTTATAATATTATTGATCTATTGCCATGCTTGCTAAAATAATATCTGGTATGGTCATTAGCCAATCAGTAGCTATTACATACTACACTAGCCAATTAAATTATTGTAAAAATGGTGTAAAACTAAAATTTACAAATTAAAAAAAACAAAACAGAAAAACATTTTAATAATGAAGCTTCTTAATTTTTAAAACTAAATTTTTTCAAGAATCTATTAACAAAAAAATTGAAAAGTGAAAATAGATATCTTTCATAATCAAAAATAAAATTTTATGGGATATGATGAAAGCAACCTTCTTTGGACCCATGAGTGCAATATCAAATAAATGTTTTCCTAAAGTAATTTAAGAACTCTTTTTGTTAAAGCTCTAAACAGTTTATAAAGTCATTTTATTTTATGGTAAAGATGGCACAGGAAATTCAGATACATCGCGAACTTTCATATAAGCATGTTGTTGGTTTTCATAGCTATTTTGAAGACATGCATTACGTTTATATTATATTGGAATTATGTAATAAACGAGTAAGTTTTCTGTTTATTTTTTTGTTTGTTTTTTTTCTGTTGTTTTTTTTCTTCCCTACAAAATATTTTTTTAATAAATGTTTAACATTGCCTATATATTCATAAAAATATTATGGAAAAGTGCATATTATATTGTTTACAAGTTAGAGTTTTTACTGATCCCATATTTTATTCATCATGACATAGTGTAATAGTTAAATCATATAATCTCAAATGTTTATAATTTGATATTATGCTTGTAGTCTAACATAAAAGAATTTATTTTAACAATTGATGGCTAATAATATTTAAGAAAAATACAGCTTTTATGTTATAATTGATCAAAAGGATAGAGAACCATAACTAAATAATTGCTTCTATTTTCTACATGAAAGTTTTCATCAGTCTTCAATTTTTTCAATTTTATATTTAATGTATGTTTTTACAGCATTTTCTCACCTTTTTTTCTTTAAATATTTTTTATTTTTGAGCTCTTTCAGTTAGACTAAAAAATCTAGAAATGCCCTATTTTTAGTCTATGATGGAGTTATATAAACGTAGAAAAGCTGTGACTGAGCCAGAGGTCAGGTTCTACATGAAGCAGATTGTTGATGCTGTCTGTTTTCTCCATAGTAAACATATTATACACAGAGACTTAAAACTTGGAAATTTATTCTTAAATGATGACTTTCAAGTTAAAATCGGTGATTTTGGTCTTGCAACAAGAGTTGAGTTTGATGGTGAAAGAAAAAAGTAAGTGCACCCTTAAATACTGTCTTTTGGTGCATTCTTTGCTTGGCTATACCCTTAAAATTAAGGGTGGAATGCAAGAACTGAACTTAAGTCAAATTCATCTTGAATTTTCGATTCAAGCTTCAAAAATTAGCTTGAGTGAATGTGTAAACAAAGCTTGAAAACTACAAGTTCATGCTTGGATAAGTCAAACTTGAAAAATAATCAAGTCATTGAGTCTACGGCGTTTATCAAAAAATGCACTTTGCAACCAATACTTTTTTTTTAATTATTTTTATTACAGGAAAAACCTTTTGCTGAAACAAATTCACATAATGATATTTGTATAATATACGTTTACATAAGAAGTCAATAACATAGTAAAGAAAAAAAATTGTCTTGCTATGTATTTTTCATTACAAAAATAAATTCATCTTTGCACTTTCAGTTCTAAATCCTAAGTTGTAACCAACATTTGGTTATAATACAACTTAAGTGATCAAGGCAATCTCTCTTGATTTCTCCTTTGTAAGAGATTCCAGTTGAATTAAAATACATTGAAATATTCCAGTTGAATTAAAATACAGAATCCTATTTGAAACATTTAGAGGATGATGCTATACTACAATATACTTTTACTTATCTTTTTTTTAAAATTTTAATGAAAATTAGGTTTTTTTTTTTTTTTTTTTTTTTTTACAAAAACTGAGAAAAATACTTAAAATAAAATTGGTTTTCTCAATGCTAATAGTATACATACATACATACATACATACATACATACATACATACATACATACAAGAAAAGTAACAAAAAGAAGGTGACAAAAGTTGTCGTACGCTTTCAAAATAGTACACTTTGATAAATATTATGGGAACTAAACTTATATTTTAGTATCGTGTATTTTGTCCTTTAGCTTTTACAACAGCAGCAAGACATCTTGGCATCGATTCAACGAGTTTTTTTGTTATAGATGGATCGATTGATTCCCACGTCTTTACAATTTGGACTTTTAATTGTTCAATGGTGTTTACATCTGTTCTATCTATTCGTCTATCGATTTCATCCCATAAATGTTCTATTACATTCAAATCAGGGCTTTGAGGTGGATGATTTTGTATGTCCCAACCTTTTTTTTCCATAAATTCCATCACATCTTTGGCCTTATGTTTGGGATCGTTATCTTGAAGAAAAACGAAGTCATCACCAATACCAAGATTACGTGCTGATTGTTCAATATTTTCTTTAATAATACGTTTATAGTAATGTTTATCCATATTTCCTTCAATAAATACTAACTTTCCAACACCTGCTGCCGACATACATCCCCAAACCATTACTGATCCATTTCCGTGTTTAAATGTTCGGACTGTAGTTCCATTTTCTAAGCAATTTTTTGATGAACGCCATACACGAATTCTACCATCAGATCTTTTTACATTAAATTTAGACTCATCTGTCCATAAGACTTTATTCCAGAATGAGTAGGCATATCAATGTACGTTTTAGCATAGTTTAATCGAAGCTTACAATTTTTATCACTAATACAAGGAACCTTTCTTGGAACGCGACTCACTATTCCTTGTCTTTTAAGACTTCGAATGACTATTTTTGGACTAATTTTAACCCCCAAATCGTTTTCTATTTTGCAAGCTAAAGTTTTGGCACTTACAAAACGATTTTTCTTGATTGTGGAAGCTAAGCTTCGTTCAGCACGCTTATTCAGTTTTTTTGGGCGACCACTTCGGGGCAAATCAGCTAATTTTCCTGTTTTTTTGAACTTGTTAATAATTGAAGAAATTGTGGATTTTTTAGAATCAACAATTTTTGCAATACAATTTAATGATTTTCCTTCATTCCAATGCTTAATTATTAGCTTACGAGTTTCTACAGTGGTCTTAACCCGTTTCGAGCTCCTTTTACTTTTTTTTAACCAAAAAATTCATTTAAATCAATTGAAAATAATCTTAAGGGTTTATAGTTTACTTTATTTTCAAAAATGTATGAAAAATGGTGGACATACGGTTTGGAGTTAAATAAATATTAGTGTATGCCAAGTGTACGATAACTTTTGTCATCATCTTTAATGTACTTTTTTCAAATTTTGAGCCTAATTTTAATGTTATTTTAATATAAATTCCAAAAAATTCATAAATTAACAAAATAAATACTATTAAAAAAAAAATTATAAATTATTTTCATTAAATATAGCAGAAAAATTGTGTCTATATTGAATTTTTTTTTTTTTTCTTAGCATACGATAACTTTTGTCACACAGTGTACATACATACATACATACATACATACATACATACATACATACATACATACATACATACATACATACATACATACATACATACATACATACATACATACATACATACATACATACATACATACACTATTTATATATGTAGGTATTCCAAATGAGTCTATGGGGATCACATGGACATTCTGAAATTATTAGGTCATTTTTAGAAACAGAAAAGAAAACTTTAACAAAACCATTGATAGCATCTTGTTCATTAACGCATGAAAAAGAACAAATTTTAGCATTAAACAAAATATCTCTAAATAAAACATGCAAAAAAGCAATATAATGAAATTTATGATCTTGATAAAGAACTTATGCAAAAACAAATAAAAATACCTAATATAAAAATAAACTCACTCCAGCGAAAGCAACAACACAAACAGAAAGAACATGAAATTTAAATAGAAATTTACCAAAAAAAAATTATAGCTAAAAGTTTTAAAAAGAAAAAAACAAAATAGAGTTGTTCTATTTGAGGATTAATTTTTTCAAACAACATCAGACCTAGTTTTTCTTTTGTTGTTGTTGTTTTAAATAATTACTTTATTTTTTATTAAAGTTGTTTTTTTATATATAATACTAATTTGAAATATAAAATGTAATTCTTTTGATCTCAAAAAATATGAATGCTTGTGAATGCTTAAGCACCATCTTCTTCATTGCTATTTGTGTTTCATTGCCTTCCCATTGATCATTTTTAGAAGAGCAATGTTGTGAAGTACAAAGCAGTATATTATTATAGCTTTAGAATTTTGCATTTTTGTGCATAAGGGAGTGTTAAGGCAAGGAAATTGTTTTTTTAATATACTAAAACAACATTCACCTAACATGCATGAACTTCTCAAGCTGTAATTGTATCAGATTTCACTTTCATTTTTTAGGTTAGAAAAAGGTGTCATTAAATATTTTTTACAAGAATAGTCAGAATCACCTATAACAATAATATGTTGACGAGCTTCTAAAATTTGTTTAATAGCTGAGTTAGTAAAAGTTTGTGAATTGTGAACACTTCTAGGCCATTGAACACAAGCAGATAAAATTTCTTGAGAAGCACCTGCAATTTCAAAGAAAAAAATCCCTTTCTGCTTTAATACATTTCTGTGTTTTCTCCACCAGGATCTATTACAGGAATATGTGTTCCATCAATTACTCCTATACATCCTGGGAATCTTTGAATTTGATAAAATCTAAATAATAGTTGATAAATATAAATATTTTCTTTATCAAAGAAAAGTTCAAAGTTTGCAGGAAATAGCAAAATTAGATTTCCATGAAAACTTACAATCACCTTTGATGAATAATCAAAGAATCAGCTTCTGTTGGAAAGTTTATTTACTGATATATTTTGTTAGCAATTTGAATTAAAATGTTCTTAACCACTCGACAAACAGTTGACTGATTAACTTTCAGCTCCTCCAAATCTCCTATTACTCTCTAAAAGAGTTTACTTAATTAAATCTAAAAAACTAGTTTAAGTATAAAGTACTTTATTTATTGTTACTTGAGTATATCATTATTTGTTGTTATAAAATGATGTTATTTAAAAATATATAATAAAATCTACAATAAGAATGTACCATTTTATGATATCATTTCTTGAATATCTACTCACTTGAAATGAACCAGTAGCATAAAACCAAAATGCAATAGTCAGTTGTTGTGCAGATGAAAGAGGGCACCCTCAATCGTTTAGTTTGTTGTTAATAATGTCAGCTAATATTAAAAAGGTTTCTTTGGAAAATCTATATCGCCTTTTAAATTATGTAATGTTGTAAACTTCTAAAGGATTGGCTCTGTCAATAATAAACCTTGGTATGTGATTTGGCATATTTCTTCATCTAAAATGTTGCTCATACCAATTCATTTTTGAATTTTTTGAAATAAGTTTTTTTCTAATAGTTTATATTATAACTTTTCATGAACTCTCTTTTGCTACTTTTGCAGGTATGAATTCTTTGTATAACTGGAATTGTTTATTACTAAATAGAATTTATTTTAAAACTATATCACATAAATGTGCCTCTTAAGATAATCAAAAACCTTGTGGAATTGGCATAGAATACAATCAGACAACAAGGCTGTTTTTATCTTAAAAGTATATCCTAATTAGTTGTTAGGATTTTTTAATGCTAGGATGCTCGACATTTCAAAATGCCAATAAGTATTTATAATGGCATCATAATATATGGCATGTTGAATCATTAAATACAATTTACAGGATGTTTTAAAAAACACACATTTTCACAATGGTGTTAATCAGTTTTCTGTAATGAATTCATTTACAAATATACTTTCACAATGTAACCTTCTAAATTAATTTTTTCAAAATATACCTAAGTAGTTACTTTTGCTTGGTAAAAGCTCATTTCTATATTTGCAAAGGTTCTAGTAACTTATATGGTTATAGTAAAGTTTTGTATGCAATAGCAAAATGATAATGGTGGTTTTTTTTTTTTCAAGTTTGGTTTTAAGATTGGTCTGAATTAAAGTTTTAAAAAAAGACTTGAAATTTCAAAAATTCTCATTTTTTAAGTTTGACTTCAGTTCAAGTTCGCTTCTTGCATTCTGTTCAAGTCAGACTTTAGATTTGAAGTCAGGCTTGAAGTTTTAAGTCTGCTTCTTGCATTTGCAAAATATTTTTGCTTTCTCATGTCTGGTTTGAAGTCCTGCTTGAAAAATGGTAAATTTTTGCCGTTTTTCATGTCTGACTTAAGTAGAAGTTCTCTTTATGCATTAGCTCAAGTCGCACTTCAGTTTAGAAGTACGACTTCAAATTGGAAGTTAGGTTCTCAATAGGAAGTTAGGACAACTTCAAATTGGAAGTAGGACTTCAAATTGGAAGTTAGGTTCATTCCATCCTAAAAGTGTTATTCTATAAAAATTGGCTATAGTACCATTTCAAATCAAAGTGTCAAAAGCAGCTAGTTTTTCTTTTGTTTACTAAAGAAAGTTTGTAAGTATAGCAGTGTTTAAGTTTATAAATGCAACAGTTTATAAATATAAATTTCTTGTATTTAACAAATCATTTGTTGTTGACTTTCAAAAGACTTAATTAAACTACATTATGGTCTATGCATATATTATAGGTCATTCTGTAAAGCAATAATATTTTTGCAAAAAGTTTTTTTATTGCAGTCTGACTATCAAAGTGGTATTCAAAATATTACAAATAACTGGTTGGGGGAAAGGAATAGGTTTTTAAAGAAACTGACAATTAAATTTATTAGGAAATGTTTTTAAAAGACTGCTTTAGTCATATTTTTTTTTACACTATGAATTATTTTTTTTAACATATTCTATTCTTAAATTCAATGATTTTTTCTCATGTCATCACTTTTCAATCTAGCTTTTAACCGTTTTTCTGGTGAAAGTTATTTGTTAAAGACTTGTTTTAGAAGAGTAAAATAATATAATAATATTGCTATATTTATTATTATTTAGATTGTTTTTCTATCATGGTTTTATGTTGTTTTATAAAAATTTATATTGAACATGATTAAAGATCATAAAGTGTTATCAATTTTGTTGAATTGATTATATACTTTTAGAACATTATGTGGGACACCAAATTATATTGCTCCTGAGGTTCTTTGTAAGAAAGGTCATAGTTATGAAGTTGATGTATGGTCTGTTGGCTGCATACTGTAATTTTTTACTTTATTTATCTATTTCTTCAAAAAAAAAAAAAAAGGTAGTAGAGACTTAAATAAAAAGGTCTATTTTGAATCACATCTGTTGTCCTTTTTTTTTAAAGTTATACTCTACTTGTTGGTAAGCCACCATTTGAAACAATGTCCTTAAAAGAGACATATCATCGGATTAAGAAGAATGAATATTATATCCCTGCTAAAGTGCCTCATTCTGCTCAAATGCTAATAATCAAGATGCTCAGACCAGATCCAAATACAAGGCCTACAATGAAAGAGGTTTTTCATTTTATCTTTAGTTTCTGATATTTTAATATGCAGAAATATTACAGTTTTGCATTACATCCTTTGAAATTTATTAATCATTTTATTTAATATACCTTAAGTATACATAGCTATAATAAGATCACCCAATCTGCTTCAGATTCATGCCAGCTGCACTCAGATAGCTTAGGTTGCATTTGTTGTTATGGATTTAAATTTTTAATTACATTTTTCACTAAAATGCAATTGATAAAAGTGTAACTTAAAAGGTATACTCTAGTTCCAGAGAGAAGATTGTTCCCAAAGGGCTGGATATTTCTTATATTATATTCTAGTGTCAAGAAGATCGCTTCTTCTCTGATGGATTTACTCCAACAAGCTTGCCAAATAGTTCTCTTACCATGGCTCCTCGTTTTTCTTCTGCACAGTATCATTCTGATAGAAGACCTCTAGGTGATGCAAACCGTGATTTAGGAAAAGGATTATTGTCAGTCATTCCAGAGAGTAGTAATGGAATTGATAAGAATAATGTTAGTAGAGCTGTATTTGTGAAAGATGGACTTGGTCATGAAATTGATGAAGATCCTGCTGAAGAAACTGATGGTGTGCTTTTTATAATCAATTTTTACTTTAAAATGTTCATGTTAGGATGCAAATTTCAAATCAATTTATCAAAGACAGGTTATACTAAGGATTGAACTATACCACTCTTTGTTTTAAATTATCTTAAAATTAAAGCAAAAGCTTGTAATTAAAGTTTTAAAATAAACTTTTTTTTTTTTCTTAGGAGAGCCAGATGATCATTACTTAGGGCATCTTCTAAAGCTTTTAGACAGAGTTTTAGAATCAAGACCAGCTGATCGAGGTGTCATTAACATGGGTGGGTTAATATTATTTTGTTGTTACTATGCAGTATTTTTTTAGAGCTGGTCAATCAGCTGATTGATTAATCATTATGGATTTCACAATCAATTATTTTTATATAATCAAGTTTTTTGTTTTTTTCTTAACTTCCTTGAAAATCTATGTTTGGATTCTATTTTTAAGTAAAACTTTGAAATGTAGAGGTGACAGCCAATATTTTTCAAACCACAGGCTATACTGTATTATTAAACATAGATTGCCATGCTTAGTAGGATTAAATAATAACACTAAGGGTGGTAGATTAATTGGTATTTTAAGTTAATTAAAAAACAATTAACTTTGTGAAAATTATTTCCCATTTACATTGCAAAAACTGAGTTTTAATAACACTCACTTTTAGAATGGTGTTTAGTTAAAACTTTTTTTAAACTATTAATTGGTATTTTAAATTAATCAAAAATCAATTAACTTTGAAAATTATACCCCATTCACCATTCATTAGGATGGTGTTTAGTTAAAACTTTTTTAACTATTATCTGTGTCACACCAGAATAAATCAGATTTATTTTTACAAAACCAAATCAAACTTAAGTTTGGTAATTCAAGTAAAAATTCTTTTATATATAATACTTTGGTCGAGTCTAATTTGAAGTATTTTTTTTTAAAAAACAAAAATAGAATGGAAAATTTACAAAATCAAGAGATTTCGATTTACTTAACAAAAGTTAATGTTCTGAAGTATTACAGAAGATGATGCCAGCAAAGTAATTTTCATTTGGAATTTATAAATCAAATTTTATTCAGATATGTTTCAAGACCTCAGTTAATTTGGAAAAAATTAAGATTTCATGATATATATATATATATATATATATATATATATATATATATATATATATATATATATATATATATATATATATATATATGTTATTATTATTATTATTATTATTATTATTATTATTATTATTATTATTATTATTATTATTATTATTATTATTATTCTCAAATTTTTATTAAAGCTTTTCTTTTTATGGAGATTTATAGAACCTTTTGGCTTCCAAACAATAAAAGTTTTTAAATAAAATAACCTCACTATGTTGTCTTATTTAGCTACCGTTTTTTAAACTCATTTATTTGAAATAAGGTTTTACAAAGCAGTGTGAACGGAAAAATGTATCACTAGTTTAAATAACCAATATTAAAATAAGTTTTATTTTTGGTGTGAATAGGGTATTAGTTAATTAAATTTTAAAAATGAATTTTTATGATTTACGAAAAGTAAATTGCTGCTCCTAAAGGTTTTATTTCTCTTTTTTTTTTTTTTTTTTTTTATTAGATAAGGTCTTAAACTTAAGTTATTAATGGTATGATACTGTTTTTTTACTAGTTCATAACTTAGTAACAAACAATTTAGCAGTACTAAAAGTTCTTTCTGTTTCTATAGAGGATGGGAGCATATTTGGCTTTGCATTCTAAATCTTTTCTAAAGTACTTGGCATTAGTTCTGTTATTTAATGAGTCATATAAGTGGAAATTTCCTTAGAGTATGAATTACAAGTTAGTCTTTTATCTCTTCATGTTAATGAAGCTGTAGGTGAAATTATTTCTGCTAGTTCCTTCCACTGTGAACCATAAAGACCACCAGGTTCAACTTTTCCTCAGCTCAAAACAAAGTTTAAGGTTTGGTTCAATCCAAACTGTCCAATTCTTTGATGTATGTCAGAAATGAATTTGGTTTTTACTACTGCAACTCCAACCGATGCTTGACTCCAACCAATATTAGACACATCAGTTTGTTACTAACTTTGCACATTCACAATCCTAACACACAAGTTCCATCATTCACCTTATTTGGACTCCCAACCATTTTTTGAAAAATGGCTCTTGACATAATTGACAACCCACACAGTTTTGTCAATAAAAACTTACAACAGATTTGATGATCATTGGGCTAACATTTTATCTGAAACCAAGTTGTGTCAGGCAATACCTCTTTTGAAATGCCTCAGTTTGGAACAACCAAATTTATCAAACAGAAATTTATCAGTTTTTAATTTAAAAATAAGCCATCCACAAATCAATAATTACTGGTTTATTACTCAAGAGCAGGTCAGATTTTGTTATCTTTGTTTTGGTGAATAACAGCCATTAAGGGTATTTGCCTTTTGAGCAGTCCCATCTCATTTTCACACTCTAATAACCACTTTCAATTGATCTAATCCAGTCATTTATTTTCATAGTCTGTTATAGCGCATTTTGTTATTTCTTACTGCACAACTTTGCTAAACAACCAGTTAGGGCTTAAACATCTAAAATATTAGATCTTTGGAAACAAGTTCTTTGCAAGTGAAATGCTTTTTGCAATCTGGTTCATATCTTTGCAGTTGTAACACACAACTCTTTAAGAGGCAATTAACTATATGTATTAAATTAGTTTGAGATGCAAACCCAGCTTTTCCCAGAATTTTATTAGAATTATCAATAAGACATAAAGCTCTTTGAGCCAATTTGTAAAAAAGAGGCCAATGATCTAAGAGTAGTCTACCAATTAGTGCTACAATCCCCATAAGAAGATTTAATTCTGGTGGTGGAACTAAGTGATTAATTTCATCTTCAATATTTTTATCTAAATAAATTTCATCTGCAATCACTTAGCCCTATTTCTAACAAACAAATTATACCAATGATCAAAAGAACCTAAAGTTATTAGAGTACCACTTTCTAGGGAGCATTCACCTTCACACTACAAGCATGTACATTTACAGGAATAGTGATTGCAATGTGATTGTAACATCCAGATTTAATCTACTGAAGATTTTCTATAAATTTCCGTTATCTTCACAAACATCAACAATAACAAAATAAAACACTTTTAAACTCCACTGTCAAAGTAAATCTCATTTTTATTGGTGCTATCAAGACATTTACAATTACTTTTAAAAATCTTTGACCTCTGTCAGTTGATACACATACCATACTGGACCCAATCCTCTTTCCATTAAAATTCTAAAAACAAATTCAGTAGTGTCATGTATAAATACTACATCTCTTGTTACAGTTTTATCATTCCAAATAAAGTAATTCCAAATAAATCTTATTCAATTTTGTATTTAGATTCAATTTCTTCTTGTAATGATGTCATTGTATTAATTACATTCTCCATAACAGTTGATGATTCCAGATTCTTACACAGACTTGATATTTTTTCTTTTTCTTTTTTGTCAATTTCAGTATAGAAGTTATTTCCATTACTTTTTGAAATGATATTTGATTAATAAAATTTCTAGAACATTTATTGTCTTTAGTTCCAACAGTATAACTTGACAAATTCCCTCCTTAAAATTTAAATGTAATTGAATTATATGCATTTTTAATCTACCCTTACTTTAAATTTACAATGCAAACGTTTTGTAACCAAAGTTATTACCAAGTTATTAGTAACCAAAACAATTGCTTAGATAAAAGCCTCATTTATTGAGTGTTTTACATATGCATTAGTTTTATTTGAACATATAAATCCTTTTTTAATTATTTAATAATGACAATAAAAACTTACATACCTTAGTTTCAAAGAAAAGGTCTCCCTCAATGCCTTCTAATTGTATCTTGTTTTTTATTATGCCTGAAGCAACTTCCTAACATGATGTCGGATAATAAAAAATGTTTCTGACAATTTAATTAATTTTAAAACAGCCTGGCTAGAACAACAGTTGTTATGACATCCTAAAGAATAAAAATAACTCTTAAATTAATATACACCTTAAATTTTTATATTGACAATAATAAATGAATATCTGACAACTTTTAATTTACTTATCAAGTAACTAAGAATTTAATATTACTAAGTTCAGTAGGGGAGACTGGTTCTCCTAGGTACGCCATGTACCTAGGGACACTTAAATATTTTGAGAATTTTGTATGAGAGCATAATATTTTTTGCATGTGGCAACACTCCACCTCTTGAGGTCAGTTGATAGCTGAAGTGTCGTCGTGTTGGTTGCAAAGTGGTGATTAAAAATTGATCTTACAACCCTTTTATGTAAGTTTTAACATTTTTCTTTTTTAATTTCGCCCTTATAATGTATTTAACAAAATATTTCTTAGTTTATACGAATACATTATTTTGTTTGCTTGAATATTGCGTTAATAATATCTCTCAAATCCTAACTTCAAATTTTTAGTCGGCGTTTTTTGTCAATATGGCACTCTGTTGTACCTAGGGACATGTACCTAGGTACAACAGTGCCAAACTTTTGTTTCATCAGGAATTGTTTGTGTTTTTATGTAATAAATAATTCATTTATGAATCGTGGTGTAGTAAATAATATAATTGTGACTCGTTGTGCAGTAATTAATAGGAAATAATAGTTGTAATTCAATTTATGCCAATAATAAATAATTAAAGTTATAGTTATAAGTTATCTTTAGTATTTTTTTATTTTCATTCTAGATTCATTCTAGGCGCAGCAAAAAAATATGGAATATCGAGGTTGATGCTTTGCTGCCAAGTCAAAAAATTTAACGAATCTGGACCTGAAAATTACTTGTGTGAATTAAATTATGCACATTGGAAAGTTTTTACTCATAGCGAAGAGTGTTTACTGCTTGAGTATGTTTAAAAAACTTCTCAACTTCATTTCGGATTAACAACAAAGAAGCTGAAAGAACTAGCTTTTCAATTTGCCAAAATAAACAATAAAAAATATCCTGAACAGTGGGGAAAAAAATCAAGAAGCGGGCAGTGAATGGCTGCGTACATTCAAAAACAAATTTAGGGAAATTATATCATTAAGGAAACCTGAAGGGACTAGTTTGGGCTGGGCTACTTCATTCAATCAGGAAAATGTGAAAAATTTTTTCAATATATACACTGACATTCTACAACGACACCACTTTGATCCGTTAAGGATTTATAATGTAGATGAGACGGTAGTTTCAACTGTGCAGGCTTGTCCAAAAGTATTTGCGAAGAGAGGAGTCAAACAAGCGGGAGCAATGACTTCGGGTGAGCGATGCATCAATGTAGTGATGATTGCTGCAGTGAACGCAATAGGAAATTCCACCTATGTTCATTTTTCCTCGAGTCAAATATATACAAATGACAATGATGAGAGGAGCTCCTCCAGAATCAATTGGGGCAGCAAATCCCTCTGGTTTATTGAACGAAAGGACATTTATTGAATTTTTGGATTATTTCATAGCGCATGCTCATCCAAGTAAGGATAACCAGGTAGTTTTATTAATGGACAATCATGTGAGTCACATTTCTATTCATGCTATTGGCAGAGTCAAAGAAAATGGCATTCATTTGGTGACATTTCACCCGCATACTACACATAAGATGCAGCCGTTAGATAGAACTGTCTTTAGTCCATTTAAAATACATTACAATAATGCTGTAACCATTTTTATGATATCATCAGAAAACGCAGGAAAGCCGATTACTATTTATCACATTGCAGAACTAGCTGGAATGGCATGCACAAAAGCGTTTACACCATCCTATATAATAAATGGTTTCAAAGTTTTTGGCCTCTATCCACTGAATCCCGATAGATTTTCGGAAGAAGACTTTTTGCCATCAAGCGTGACTGATAGACCACTAACATCAGAAGATTATAACTCACCTATATCGTCTCAGGGCTCACCTCTTTCAACACTGCCAAAATCTGATTGTACAAATCTGAAATCTGTGTCTCCTTTCAATATAATGCCATTACCTAAAGCTGGTCCAAGGACAAAAAATAAACCTGCCTGTAAGGGTAAAGCACAAATTGTTACTGAAATGCCAGAAAAAAAGGAAAAAGAGGAGAGGAAGAGAAAGAACAACTTGTAATGATAAATCGAAAAAACAAAAACAGGAAATACCGCCAAAAAATAAAGTTTCTAAAAAATATAAATCGAAAACAAAAAACACATTCTGTTTAGTGGGATCATCTCCATGTTCCTCGAGACAAGTATTTAGCCGTGTTTGTCACAATATAATACAAAATGATGATAAATGGATTAAATGCATAATCTGCTGAAATCCAGTTTGTGTAAAATGTGCAGAGCCTGATATTCTGCCATTTGAATTTATTTGTAAAAAATGTTTAAATGCTAATAGCGATGATAGTGTTGCAGGTGAAGATTGCAACCCAACGAATCAGTCTTGTAATGAAGATTCTTCTTAATTAAAGTATTTTTTATTCTGGAAAAATTGGTATCACTCTTTTTGACCTATAATTATTAACTATCTTATTTTAAACACTGTTGTTTCTTAATTAAAGTATTTTTGTCCTGGATATGTTGATGTTACAATTTTATCTATAAGTTTTAACTATTCAAAATATATTGCTGCTTCTCAATTCAATCATTTTTTGTACTGGAAAAACTGATATCACTTTTTTTCATCTACTAGTGTTAACTATTTTAAATATGTTTATTTACAATTTAAGTATTTGTTTGTTCTGGAAAAATTGATCTCTATTTTTTATTTATTAATGTTAGCTATTTTAAATAATATCGTTACCTTCACTACAAATAAATAGTTCTTTTAACAATCTATATCATTGTTTTAGTTCCCTTTCCGGATTTTTTACAGGTTCTTTTGTATTTATAATTATTAGCTCAATAGAAGCCAATCTGAGTATTCGATTACCCAGCATCCCTAGGTACAACTGCCGTCTCTAGGTACAACCATCTATGTCCCTAGGTACGACCCCATGTTGTACCTAGGGACAAAGTCAGACCTCATTTTTGTGGCTAAAAAAAAGTGCTAAAAAATTGTATTATAAAACAGAGGTCCTCATCAAAAGTGCACAAAGGACCATATTTTCATATACAGTTTTCAAAAGTTCAATTATATTCACCAATGAAAAGTTACACTCATTAACATAAAAATGTCCTTAGGAGAACCAATCTCCCCTATTACATCTAATTTTTGGCCTAACAACCTTCAATTAAAAAAAAATACTTATAAAAAGTCTATACTTTTATATGTATTAATCATTTCACTTAAATAAATTTTAGGATTTACATTTGAAAAACTTTACTCTTCCAGTTTAAAAGTTAAGTGTTTGATCCCTTCTCCAACAAAAAGATGTTTCTTCTACAACTTGAACAAATTACATCTGGACAGACATTTAACTCTAAATTTTACTCAGGCCAAATATACTCCTTGATTTTATTTGCTACTTTTGTTAAAAACTCTTTTTTTTTTTTTTTCTTTAATTGTTTCAAATTTGTTAAAGAACATGATGGTGGGTTTCATCTATTTTGAGGTTAAATTTTTAGGTTTTTTTACTTTTTTTTAAAACTTAAAATGCTAATTTTTTTGATCAACTTCAAATTTGCTTTGGACTTGAAAAACACATAAAAACTGCATTTACTTTTTATAAAAATAAAATTAGAGGTGAGAAGAAATCAAACCTGGCAGTCTTTATGGCTCACAGTGCTTCAGCTTTGGGTTTTTTTTCACATTGGCTTCACAGTAGAACTGGATTCAAACTTAGACTTAAATGCTTCTTCTACTTCTAGTTCACTTTTTTTGGTTATACTCATCTAGAAATAAATGTGCATATAATTATTTTGATGTTTTAGTAATTTAATTTTGTATTGGGTCTTTTAAAAGATTATCTGGTAACTCTGTAATTTTATCTGAAATTTATCAGGTCACAATCTCTATTTCCTAATTATGCCATAACAAAATGTTCCATAACACTTAACAGCTACAATTTTTAGTTCCAAGAATTGTTTTAACTTTGGGAACATTGGGAAATTCCATCATATTTTAGAATCCAGAATTCGCTTAAGTTCTTCTCCTAAATCAGTTTTAAAAATATTGTGACAAGTATCATTTTTAAGTGGTGATTTTCTAAACAGCTGTTTTATTAACATTTTGTATAAAAGTACTATAGTCCTCTTTAAACTGGGTTCCCTCATCAATAGAGGTGTTATTTTCTTCATTCCATGATTCTTAATTGTCATTATAACTGTCAGGATTAGAATCACCTTCTTTATTTTCATGATCCTCATTATTGAGTAGTTCTTCTTGAATTGTTTCCATCACTAAACTAATTCACTCATAAACAATATCACATGCTGTAAGATTGGCAACGGTAAAGTTATTGGATGTTTTCCATTTCTCATTCTATTTTCTTGATAACTGATGCACCATCAGTAACACATCCAATTATATCATTGGTCAAATTCAAGTCAAATTCACTCAGTTTGTTAGTAAAATTACTGCTCTTTCTGAAGGCATTGAACCATTTATTCTAATTAGTGACATTTATCTCAACAATATGCATTAAGGCACAAGAATCTTAGTTCCACTGAAGAGATATTGAAAATCTTTATTTAATTTTTTTTTTTTTTTGGAGAAGCTCTTGTGCAATTTTTAACTTAATTGAGTTTGCATAGTTCATAACAATTGGCCTTATTGCATTCATCAGGGATTCTTAGTTCTTGAGCTTTTCAGCCAATTTTAATATCTTTGCTGTTGACTAAAGTTGTAAAAGCGATACAATCCACAGCTGTTAAACAAGCTAATACCTCTTCAGCTTTGTTGCCTAACTTATTAAAGTAGGCAGCAGTATCTAGCTGTATAATTTTGACTTATCTGAAACAATTTTGGTAGGCAAAAAAGTTTAAACTCTAAATGATGCAAGAAACTTGAGGTGGATGAATGGAATTTAAGTTCAACAAACAATGTTTGCAATTGAATATTGACTTACATTTATTTTCTGATAAAAAATGCTTCTAAACTTCAAAACAAACTTTTTCATATTGCATTGTAAATGTATTGGTGCACTGAAAATGCTTTATTTGTTAAAATTTTTCAATGGTACCAAAATACTCCAAAATTTACCAATCCTAAATAACACCTTCAATAAATATATTTTGCATTTTCTATCAGCTTTTTATGGGTAGTTTTCATAATTGATTTTGGTTTTTCTTTAGACACAAAAAAAGAAAATATTTTGATGAATTGATTAATCTAATTATTTTAACCTGGAAATTTTATTTATACCTGGAAATGTTCAATATACCTCTATTATCATAAAAAGAAAATAAGTACAGATTTTTTAAAATTATGTGTGTGTGTATATATATATATATATATATATATATATATATATATATATATATATATATATATATATATATATATATATATATATATATATATATATATATATATATATGTATATATATATACTTTTTTGATGTTTTATGTTATGTGTGATTTGTTATTGTTTAGATGAAGCTGAAGACCCTGCATTAACACCAGTATCATGGGTGAGCAAATGGGTTGATTACTCAGATAAGTATGGGTTAGGATATCAGTTGTCTGATGGCAGTGTTGGAGTTTTATTTAATGATGCTACACGTCTCTTGATGCATGAAGATGAAAAGTATGGATTGTTTCAAGATCTTAATATAAAGAATTTAAGTTAAAACATTAAAAGTTTTGTTTTTGAAAATTAAATTAGTTTTTTAAAATATTGATTTGTTTTGCAAATTTTTTTTATGTAAAAAAACACTCTGTAAGAAATATTTCAGTAGAAGAAAAGTTCCTCAAGGATTATTTCTAAACTTCAAGCTCCATTTTTTTGTGAGCTTTATAATGAGAAAATAACAGATTGTGTTTGCCAGTGTACATTTTATTTTATTTTTTTCTAATTTAATTATTTATTAAAGTTAATGATGTTTAGGAGTTTGCAATATATTGATAAGTTGAACAAAGAAACATTCTTCTCTATTGATAATGCTCCTCCAAATATGCAAAAGAAAAAGACACTTTTAGAGTATTTCCATGATTACATGAATGAACATCTTTTAAAAGTAAGTCTGTATGTAACTACTACTCCCAATAAAAGTTTCATTACTCCCAAAGACTGTAACAATAACTGGTCTAGAATCATGACAGCTAGTTATAAAGACTTAAACACTTGTTGTTAGTCTTTGCTCATTTAAAGAAATCTAGTTATAAATTTATTTTTTTTTTAGACAGGTTCAGGAATAGCAACAAAAGGTATGGAATCAGCACGTTTGCCATACTTGCGATCATGGTTTCGAACAAGGAGTGGAATTATTCTTCATCTTAATATTGGAATTTTGCAAGTAAATTAATTTTTATCTTAAAGTTTGAAAAGAATGACATATTTTAGTGTGTGAATTTTTTCAAAAATTTTTAAATTTGTCAAAAATAAAACAAATCATTTTTTAATGATTTTTTTTTTTTATAGCTAGTTTTTTTTGCTTATACTCATATTTATTTATATTTTCATAAATACTTGTTTTAAAAAAAAATCTTTTTAAAGTTTTAAAGAAATTTGAAACAGAGGATTCTTAATCCAAATTTAGAAATTATCAGAATTTCTGATTACTGATATCTTTTAGTGTTTTCAGAATATTTTCTTTTAAAATATTCTGAAAACACTAAAAGCATAAAACACTAAAATAGCATTTTTTTCATTTATTTTAGATTTAAAAAAAAAACTTTTTTTCTTTAGAAAAAAAAACTACTAGACCAAGCATAACTTTTTTAAACATTTATTTTTTTTTCTATTAAGCTCTGAGCAGTTTCTGTAATTTTTACCTTCTTGTTTTCATCCCTTTCAATGTCCGTCATTCATAAATCATATTAAGAATATTGAAGAACTCAACTGAATCTTGTAAATTTTTTGGATCCAGATTGTGTATATGGAGAAAAAAAGTTATTTGGAAAAACATTTTGCAAATATTATCATTAAAAAATTATTAAATATCCTCAAAAATCACATAAATAAAAGAATAAAACAATGCTGCTTTAAGGTAACAAAAGTAAATCCAAAGATTTCTAAATGAGAATTGCAGTGAATGTCAAAAGATATTTTAATGTTTGATTATTAACACAAATTGTTCATTTGCTGAATTGTAGAAATTGTTGTTCAGTAAGGTCAATTAAGTTAAGCAATTGATATGCTAAAAGTTGTAGTCATTTTGGAATACAGTAATTTGGTCTGATGAAAGAAAATTCCAAATATATTCATAAAGATGTCAGTTTTTAGTGTAGTACAAGGCAGACATAATGCTTTAGGTAAAATGTTTAACAGTAACAAATAGATTTTGTAATGTTAGAATTTGTGATAGGCTACTTTTGGTGCAGGAAAGTTTTCATTGGTGGAAAAATAGATAAGTAACTCTACTAAAAGTATTTTTGAACAAAATCTACACAAGTGCTCAAAAATTGAACTTAATCCAATAATTTTTTCCAGCATACTCTTAAGCACGCTGCATGCACTATTAAGCAGTTTTTGTCATAAGACATCAGAGGTTCTTTAATGACCAAATTTTAATTGAATTAATGACCTGTGTGATCATTTGGATCCAAAAAATTGGCATCCTAAAAGAATTCAGGTTCATCTGTCATTAAAAGAGAATGGAATAATATCCTGACTGAAGTCACCAAAAAATCAGTCAATTTTGTACCACGGGCAGTTTAAGAAATGAAAGGAAATCTAATAAAACATTGAATAATTTTGTTTCTATGAACGTTTTTGATTTTTTAATGTTAAACTCCCATAAACTAACCATGAGCATAAAATGCTCATAAGTCACAGTTGGCTGGATATATTTTTTGTATTAGGTTGACGTGTATATCATAGTGATTAAAAAGGCCATTATACACTATATTTGCTAATTGTTTGATGTATTATATATATATATATATATATATATATATATATATATATATATATATATATATATATATATATATATATATATATATATATATATATATATATATAAAGAAAAAAAAACAAAACTTTACAAATTGTCAAAAACATTTTTAATAAATTTACCAGCAAGTTTATAGCATACATTTATCATTGGAGTTTACAAACTGCAAAAAGGTTCACTTATTAACTGTTGACAAACATTAAAAATATAATATCATTTAGTTTAATGCATTCTTTCATAACTCCCATTGAGCATGGTTTGACTGATTGAATTTAGAATTTTTTTTTTGTAGCTACATGATGAAATTTAGATATAATTTAATCTCCGTTACAGGCCTCTCAAGTATTTTATGTCTGTGGTTTCCAAAAGGTTTGAACTAGTGATTTGGTTTGATATCTTCTTTTTAGTTTCCATTTTATTGCATTAGTGACGGTTACTTTTTTTTTAAATATCTTTAACTTACGGTTATCTTCCACTTATAGTAAAGCTTCCACTTATAGTAAAGTATCCAAGATTTTGTCTAAACCTTAAAACTAAACTCTCATTCAATAGAAATGATTTCAGTTCAAAATGTTTTAGATTGTAGCGCAAAGTAACAAATCTACGGAACTAAGATCTCAAACTTCAAGGTTTAAGTGATAATTTCTACCCGGCTAACTACACATCTTTACTGAGGATTATGTTGGGTTTTTCACAAAAAATCATGTAGAGCAAAGACAGCTTTTACTCTGAGTGGGATATTCCCAACTTACGATTAAGTAATCGTGCTTAAGGAATTAAACTATGATAAAAAGAACTGTTAACAGTACTGAGCGGTCTAAACACACTAAAAAGTTTGTGACTTCTTTGAGTTCATATTGCAGTTGCATTGTCTGCTGGGGCTTGTACTTTGAGAAAAAATCTAACAGAGTTTAAACAACTGTTGGGCTTTGGTGTGCAGAAAAAAATCTCTTTTTTGTTTATCTTTTCATTGATAGCAAATTGAGCTATAAAAGTAATAAAACTTTAAACCATTTGACGTAAATCCTTTAATGTTAATAAAATGAATCAATCTTTAAAAGTAATAAGATTTTAAACCTTTTTATGAACACTGTAAATCCTTTAACTAATGTTAAATAAAATGAATCAACCTAACTTCTATTTTTGTAAGTCTAAATTAATTATTATATAAATTAATTTATTTATTAAATTAATTATTATATAAATTTCGTTCTAAGCCTCTTCCCTTTCAAGATCTTGAAAAAATTAAGGTTGATTTTTTAGTTAAATATGGCAATAAAACAAATGAGTTCAATAGAATAGCTCAAATTTATACTCTTTGCAATATATTTCTTGTGAAGCTTGGATTTTCTTCCCTCTTAATCATTTCGTTTAATACCAATATTTTAAGTCAGTTTTAAAAATTCTAATAGATATTGTTATTTTTGAAAAACCGTTAAGAGTAACTTTTTTTTTACGTTTTTAGATAAATTTTTTTCAAGATCACACAAAAGTAATTATATGCCCCAAAATGGATGCTTTTTCTTACATCGACGAAAATCGTAATTTCCGAACCTATAAACTTAGCGGAATTGAGAAGCATGGGTGCACACGTGAAGTATTTGTACGCTTGCGCTATGCGAAGACAATGGTGGAAAGACTGACAAAGAAACTAGCTGAAGAGAAGCAAGAAAAACAGTCTGCCATTTAAATTATTACTAGAGGAGCATTATAGAAGTTTAAATCTCGCACTTTCATCGTTTCGGAAAGAAGCTAAATTCTCACTTAATTATTGTTAATATTGAGGATTTTTTAATAGATCAGTTGAGGATCTTTTAATAGATCCAGTGTATACATTAGTTTGTTTTTTTTTGTTTTGTTTTGTTTTGTTTTTTGTTTTTTTTTTTTTTTGTTTTTTTTACGCAGCAAAATCTCCTTATATTTAACTCTAGTTCATCTAAAAGTAAGTACAATTCCATTAAATGTATAAATTATGCATATAGATAAATCTAAATTGTATGGTTGTGTAAATAAATATTGTCATACACGACTTTAGATTTTTTTTGAGTTTTGTTAAGATTATTTCGCACAGGCCATGCAGTACTCTTTTTAACAAAATTTGTCTAGAAAACCTGCTCTGTACAAGTGGAGAAAACAATCGCAATATAGAAATTTCTAGATGAACATCAAAATGATATTTCAACTATATCTAGAAAACAACAATAAAAAAAGTAAACCAGTTGCTGATGAATAACCTAAGTTTTGGAAAAAAAATTAATTGTTTTTCTTTTAGTCCTGAATGCTGAAATCATTTTTGAATTTTCCAGTCATTTCAAATTGGAAGTTTGGTTTCAATACTGTTTTTTTGAAGCAGGATTTTAGATTTGAAGTCTTACTTGAGATTTCAAGTTTGAGAGATTCTAAGCGAGAAAATTGTTTTCGTAGATAGTTATTTTCGTTAATAACTATCTACTTAAGCAATTTTTAATAGTAGCGGTTTATAAAAAAATTATGTATGATTTTATTTGAATATAAGTTAATAACTTTAGGCATAACTGGTACAAACATTGAATAATGAAATGTGTGTAAAAATTATTGTACGACAGTATTGTAAGGAAATCCTGACCTTTTTGTATGAACAAATTTGTTCGTTAAAATGACATCTGTAGTTTCTTATCAATTAAAATTACTAAGGGTAAGGTTAATGTTAGTGTTAAATTAACGAAGTATATGTAGTAATCCAATAAAATTATTTTATAAACGGAATTTATGGGTACTTTAAAACATTGTAGCGCAGAAAAAAGACAGCTAATTGAAAAATTAAAATGAGAGAAAATACTTATTCGAGATTAGGTTATTCTCATATGATGATCAGAAATGCTCTAAAATGGAAAAATGCTGGTTAAACAAGGGCCCTAGAAAGAAAAATGTATGAGCATGCAGATAAATTAACAAAACGTGGTGATTTCTCTGCAAAATTCCATCATTTTAGTAACATGAAGGAAGTAAATAAAAAGTAAATTAGTCACCAGAAGCCCAAGGAACTGTAAAAACAGTTAAACATGGCGTGACAAAAAGATTTGCGCTTGCTTTTTTATTGTATCGTAATTCTTTAAGATTGATGAGATTGTAAATCATAATTAGCAAGAGATTTGGAATGTTGTCTAGAATGTTAAGAACAACATTTAAAACGTTGTCAAAGTCTGAATAACTCCGTACCGAACAGGTGTGCAAACCTGTAACAAAAAATCGGGGGCATGCGATTAAATATTAATTTTCTATCAGTAATTATTTTCAACTTAGCATAAAACTTCAACACTATTACTATGCTTTTTTTCATACCTAAATAATTATTTTAAATAATAGGAATATTTTTAAACTTTCTGCTAATAAATTTATCATTCTCAAACCAACTTTATTAATTACTCAGTATTAGATTTGCATTTGCAATATATGGACTTAAAGAAAAGAAAAGATGTATTCGTTAATCTTCATCACTCTTTTTTTTTTTTCGCCACAAAAGTAGTAAATGATCTAACTTGTGCCATCAATTTATTTTCTCGATCAAGAAAGTAAAGTTGAAAAATGAATTTTAATTCAAAGTTATAAACCTTTAACAGAAGTATTTAAAAAGTTGTGATCGGATCATAATGAACGAAACCTCTAATGAAATTAAATATCTACTTTGTATTCCAACAAAAAGATGCAATGATAATTTATTGTAAATCATTTCAATGTAAGATCAACTAAAGATTGAATTTGTTGAAAAGTTTGATTTTATTGACTGTTAACCTATTAACACCATTAATACCCAAACAAATTGAGAGCAATTTTAATAAATGCTAGATTTTTTTTTTTTTTTTTTTTTTTTTTACAAAACTTTTCTTTTACGAAACTGTTATATTTTTAAATATATTTATCTCTAAAAGATTATGTAACTGTTTATACAGTCAGGAATTTTTTTAATAAAGTACATAAAAATCATAAAATTAAAAAAAAAAAAACTTAAGAAACTTGAATTAAATAGTTCAGAACAAAATGTTTGACTGATGAAGTAAAGTCTTATACAAGTGCTTCGATTTATTATCATTCCTTAACGAATTAAAACTACAATAGTGGCTTAAAAAATAATAGTATCTCGTATTAAAAAGCTTTATATTTCTATTAGAGAAAAAAGTTAAGCGCTTTTTTGTTGATGGAGAAATAATTGCTGTTCCGTTAATTTAAAACAACTGTATTGTATATAACACTCTTGTTGATGTGGTTTAAAAGAAAACGATGAAACGTTTCAACTAATAAATTATTCTTCAGTAAGACTTTCTACGTTGTAAAATATATAAATACACAGGTGTAACCCAAAGTATTATAACTTAAACATCATCAATGAAAAAGGTTTCTCTGTAATTTCTGACGGATTCGACTTTTATATATCTTTATATTCGTTTGTATAATTAAAGGGAGTATTAGAAAAAGCGAAATCAATAGGTAAAATCTATTACTTTAAATTTATCATTTCTATTCTGTACATTTTTGATTTCAACTGTAAATTGCTTATCATACTTATTCAGTTAGTGAACAGTTTAATTAAAAAATTTAGATGGCCTACACAAGTCGATTTGTTTCCGGTTATCGGAGTCAGCCAGCAAGCTGTAGAAACTCGTTGCTTATGCCCACGGAATATAACTTTCCTGAGGATTTGACGAGCTTTGATCGACAGTTTAAGAAGCTAATGGAAAGAACCGAAAAATTTACAACCCGCGTAGAAAAGCTTCAGTCAGCCTCTTCACACATTAAGAAAAGTTTTCGAAAGTTGGATAATACAGTGTCAGGTAAAAAGGTTTTTCGAAAGTTGGATAATGCAGTATCAGGTAAAAAGGTTTTAAGAGTTTTCTTTTCAGAAAAGACAGGAGGTTTTAACATTTGTAAAATTACAATAAAAGTTTTCTCTAAATATTTGTCTATTCTTTTATTGTATGTAATATATATATATATATATATATATATATATATATATATATATATATATATATATATATATATATATATATATATATATATATATATATATATATATATATATATCTATCTATATATATATATATATATTTGTAAAGGTCTACGCACACAGCTGGATAGTAGCGAAGCTTCAAATGATATTGGGGAAAGGCATGTAAATCATGACCAGTCTTTTGCCACTGAGGAAGAATGGAGGAAGTGTCTTGATGCTGGCGTATTAATTGAAAAAGCAGTTGAACTGTTAAGGTTAGTGTTCCATATTGTATTAATTGGGATGAAATTATGTAAAATAAGGTCTTAAAAGAATCTCCAAATATTGCAACAGGTCTAAGCATCTGGACATTTAAATTTTAGATGATAAAAAATGTTTTGGTAATATATATGATAAGAAATTAAGTTTTAACTTTTATTTTATACTGCTAGTAAAAGCTGTTCGTTTCAATCAAACAAATTTCTTATTCAGGCATTATAATCACTTTCCAAAGCCTGCTTTTGAATATTCGCCTGAGGAACGTTCTCCTTATTCATTTGACGTTTCGTCAAGCACTAGTCTAGTTTCTATGCCTCCATCACCTCTTGAAGACGGAGCGAGGTTGCGTACAGGAGTAAATGGTATTGGAAAGAATTCCCACGAAAAAAACATCAGCTCAGTCAAAATTATTGAAACTTTACCAGCCATTAAAGAAGAAGCTAAAAAAATATCAGATCAAAGTCAGCGAATTGTTGTTAAGCAGGAAAGTTTTTTGTCAAAAAATATTTTTAAGATAAAAGAAGAAAGTAATTCTCGTAGCACAGCAAATGTTGTTCATCGTAATAAATCTCTCTATCAAGCTTTAAATGATAGCAGAAATTCTCGTACTAAATCTTTGTATGACATAGGTTCGGACGATACATCTCCGTGGCTACACAATTCGTCAAAGACAAACGATGTTTCAAAAATATGCGATAATGAAAACAATATCTTTTTAGAAGATAACACAGTTTGGAGCAAAAGTAATTCAAATAAGATCAACTTATCCGTAAATATATTTAGTAATAACAATGATCAAAGATCTCCTAATAACGAAAAAGGGTTCGAAAGCGCAAATAACCAAGAAACTAGGAATAAAAAACCTGGTAGCAGCAGCAGTTTTCATGAATACAACGCATCTAATAGGATTCCTCTAAGAGAAAGGCTTGCAATGAAAGAAAAAGAAAAAGAAAAGGCAAAGAATATAGAAATATATTTTGAACCACAAAACTCAGAGCAGGCTGCTCAAGCAGCATCAAAAGTGATTAGTAAGTTGAAGCACGTTTTTTTTTTAGTTTTTACCACAAATTTTTCTAACCTTTTAAAATTCTAAAAAAGCTTTAAAAAAATTTTATGTGTATAAAGTATAGGAGTAGTTACCTCGTTTAGATAATAAAGCAAAAAATGATAGTGGATCCTTTAAATCAAGATTCTTACGACAGTTTAAAAGAAACGATAAGAATGAGAAAAGCGATATAGAAGTAACAAAGGAGCGCAGAAGAACTACTCGAAAGCGAAGCGATGAAGATGTTTCCATAATAAAGTCAAGGACTGGAAGCGAGTCAGACGCATTCAAAAATAAAGAACATACAATTTTCAAACAAAACCTAGATATCATTAACAAAGAGCCTTCAGAAAACATCTTGAAAAAGTCGTTTTCGAAAAAGAAAGATTTGAACAAAGGCTTTAATCACGAACTTCAAGATAGTACGCAGCTTAATTCTACAAACAACAACTCTAGCATAAAAAACAAAAATAGTGTTTTGTTGGCGCAAAGAAATTTTTGCGAACCCGATAAACTTTTAAAATTGAATTCTTATAACAATCTAGATATTTTAGAAGGAAGAAGTTTTATTGATTCAAACTTATGTAACGCTGCACGTGAAAATACAAAAAAACCAATCAACGCATACAAAAGTAATTTCAAATCTGGTCTGACATTGGCTCATTGTAATTCCTTAGCAATTCAAAATGATTCACTAACGGTCCAATTTGATTCCCCAACAGTCCAGTGTGATTCGCTCACTGTCAAGTGTGAGTCATTAACAGTTCAGTGTGATTCGTTAACTGTCCAGTGTGATTCGCCAATAGTCCAGTTAAACCTTAAAAAAAAGTTTTTATGCGTCACAGAAGAAACTATTTACCCTACCGTTAAAAAAAACAATGAGACAAACTTCTGTATAAAAATGTTTTCGAAAGAAAAAATTAAAGAGTTTTCACAAGTCTCAAAAGAGCTACTTGATAAAAATATTGACGATGACATTTTCGAGATTTTAAAAAATTGCCGTCGACCAGTTTCCGAAGAAGTGATAGACTTTATTGTTAAAGTTGACAATTTAAATTTCGTCGATATTGAAGAGAAAATAAGAAATGGTACAAGTCAGTTATCATATTTTATTGATAATCACAATTGTATTTTGAATGCCAGTGAAAGGTATGAAAACCAAGATGTAAAAACTGTTCGAAAGGATGAAGATTTTTTAAATCAAAATGGAAATAATTCAATGAATAGCTATGGAAAAAGTATAAATTATGACGATACCATGTCTTCAAATGTTTCACATCGGCCATCTGCATCGAAATGCTTAAATTCAGCAGAATCTTTTGAAGAAATGCTCGATGAGTTTGAAAAATTAACCAGTGAAGTACATGAAAGTCTGCTTAATTTAGGCAACTCAGCGAAAACAAGAAAACGAGAGCAAAACCCAATAGAAAAATTCCAAATCAATGGTTTTTCAAATAAACTTGTTTTTACTAACAAAGAAAGAAATGATAGCCATGACTGCAGGAATTATGCAATTTTTATTCCAAACAACAGCAATAAAGAATCAACTAAGCTCTTTTCCAATTCAAATAACATAAATAAGTCGCCTACTATCAATAGAAAGGAATTGTTTAAAACGGACTCTCGTGTAATAGATTTAACTAAATATGCATGTTTGTCAACTGTAAACAGACCAAGTGGAGAGTCTGCATCTCAAAAAAATGATGCTAGCTTCAGTGAAAATTTAACACCTTTTAAAAGTGAAGAGATTGTTATCTTGTACGATAGCGGAAAAGCCGAAAAGTCAGCACAAAACGAAGTTCAAATTTCTATTCTTACAAAAAATGAAAAAAAATCCTTAAAAGAAGATGGAAGTACTTGTCATTCACCACTGTCATATGATGTGAATTTCACAGAAAATGTCTCGAAAAACGTACTCACTTTTTCACATAGATCATCTTCGGAGAAGCCTTTAAATATTGTGAATTATAGAGAAAAATCAGATAACTTTGTTGAAAGACAGGATGGAAATAAAGAAAAACGTATGAGCTATAGAGAAAAACGCGAGGCCCACATGCACTTATTAAAAGAAAAGGACTCAAAAATAGAAGAAGTATCTAAGTAGGCAAAACCGAAAAAGTAAAAACCTTGATAGAGTTAATTAAAGAAGACCTTATAAACTTGTACAAAATTAAAGAAAAGTACATCAAAAGTATAAAGAAGTTGTTTACTGTGTGCTTTTTAAGATTTTAAATAAGTTTCGGGTAGTTACAATTCATAAATTTGAAGCATGTAACTAGAGACTTACATGGTTCAAGTTTATGAATTAGGGGTCTTATCTTAAAGCTAGGATTATTGTTTGTTTTTTTTGGACTGATTTAGTTACTGAAACTTTGCCTTTAAAATTAAAAAATTAAAAAATTATTATTGCTGTGTAAAAGGTCAGTATCAATACTTCAAGGAAAGTTTTTTTCGAACTAATAGCCAATTATTGCTGGTCGGATTGCTGTGGGTCTGCAACATAAGGTTGGATTGCTGTGGGTCTGCAACATAAGGTATTCAATTTTATTTCTTTTTAATATTTTATTATGGTGCCATACAATTAAATCTTAATAGCATTCACCTGCCAAGTTAGCTTTTTTGATCAAATGCATTTGGGTAGATTATTTTGATATTTACTTCTAATCTGCCAAATCCAAATCCAATGTCAGACAACTATTCAAGCTATTCAATTAACATCAATTCAATTAAATCCGTATTGCTGTTTACGGACAATAGATTATAGAGTATAATAGAAATGCTAGTTCCGTTTGAGACATTTAGTGGATCTGCTTTAAAAAATAATTAATGGTCCAAATAAAAAATTTGGCTGACCTGCTTTAAAAGTATTTTCTTATCTTTTTTAAATCAAAGCAGATATTATGCACACTTTAGATTAAATTACAAATTTAGATCAGATTACAAATAATGAAGAGAGAGAAGAATATTAGTTTTGAATCGACTTAAATTATTTTCTTTATTCAGACAACTCGCGTGTTCATTAAACTCACACATTTTATCTTAAGTAATCTCCTACAAAAAGATTATTTAATACAAACATTGTGCACTAAAATGTCCACACTTTTTTAAATTAAAAAAAACAGATTACTGAATCACGTGTGTAAATATTTCTGTTTGCGCGTTTAAAATTTATTTCAAAGTTGTAATTACAATTTTCTTTTTTCGTGATTAAGATAAAATTTAATGCATAATTTGTTATTTTTGTTTTAATTTAATGAATACAAAACTAAATTTTTATATATATACTTTTTAAACCTTTTTTTTGTTTATAAATTTAAATCATTAAATATGTTTTGAAAGGATCGTTAAATGTATCATGTCAACAAGAGCATGTAACCTTTTGTTCTTGAATCTTTTCCACTCTTTAAATAGATAGATATGAAAGTTGATAACAAATATAATATATAATATGAAAGATTATGTAATAAGAATGCATACATTTATAGATAAATATAGATAGACCATGAAATATGATAAATATAGATAGACCATGAAATATGATAAATATAGATAGACCATGAAATATGATAAATATAGATAGTCCATGAAATATGATAACTTTCATAAATCTCAACCTCCAACTCCATTTTAAAATCTGTTTCAACTTTACTTGAGCGAAAGCTTGATTAGTTTAAATCTTTTTGAATATTACAAAAAAATCCATTTAGATAATTCATGTATTGAGTTTTCAAAAACATAGGAGCAAACAAAATCTTTGTGTTTTTATAAATGCTCCACTCTAAGTTGCTCTCTAAACAAGATTTCTCGTTAAAAACTTTCTTTTCTGTAATAATACTAGTTCTATCAATATCTTTTACAATATTATAATCAACAAGTAATCCTGTATGGGCTTTCTTATTAATTACAAAACGCATGTTTGTTAGAATTAAATATTCAGGTTGGTTTTAACATTTTCATCAAATGGCTTACACATATCTATTGTTCATTAACAATAAAAGATAAAATAGATTTTAGAAAATGGTTTTAAAATGCTTTTCTTAACTCATTAAATTTGGCACAACAACAATGCTTATCAAATTAATTGTGGATCAAAGAACAAACATTCTAATTTATAACTTATGTAAAAGTATATGATCCGGTAAAAGCAAATGCAGTTCACATATTTTGAAATGTATTATGTCTGTGCTTAAAATTTTGGCAACTCTAAGTAGCAGACAATACTCATATCAAAAAAATTGGTTTTGAATGAAAATAAATACAGTTTTGAAACAAAAACAAAAATATATATTTTACTAACAAATCTACTGTATAGAATTGTTAGTAAACTAAATTTTTTTTTAGAGTAAAAAAAAAAAAAAGAAAAAGAAAAAAGTATACACCACGACCATATTCTAAAGCCGCACCCATTTTTAGCATACTTCGTCAAATATTTATATTTTTTGCCGTTACACATTTTAAAACATTAAATAGAACACAAAACTGGGGAAAACATTAACAAAGCACCTTTATTAAGAATTTAATGCATTTACGTGAAATTAATCGGCTGATTTTTATTGCCGTACTTGTTATTTCGATAGATATGTAATAAAATATTCAATTTGCTAAACGTTTTGTGTTTTGATAGTCATTTAAACCTCGAGTAATTCGATAGCCTGATAAACATTCTTGGCCATACTTCCGCCAGGTTCTTTAGAATGTCCATTTCAAAACTTTGCCAGGCTTCCAAAATTGATTCCCAAGACATTTTCCACGGGATCTAGATCCAGACTACGGGCTGGTCACCACAACAAATCAATTTTTCGTCTGTTAAACCACGAATTTGCTGTCAAGCTAGTGTGAACATCGGCATTATCTTGCTGAAATACGAATATCTTGCGATGACACTTTGCTTTGAATGAAACCAAACAGGTGACTACTAGAAAAGAGGAGTTCTGGGACAAAACCATTTTTCATCGCCGTTTTAAAAATTTTAACCCGCGATTATACAAATTTTTGTATAATCGCGGGTTAAAATTTTTTTTGTGAGAAATGATTTTTTTCATCATCGTTGTGAAATTTTTGATAAATCGAGGGTTGAAAAATTTTTTCTGGGAGAAAAATTCCCGACGACGACGAGAAAACGTTTTATTTTTTCATGACATGATAACGCGTAATGAAAAAAAAAATTAATTTTTGTAAAGGTGTTTAAATCTTGAGAATTAGGCGTAATAATGGGCTTGTCCTAGAAGAAGGTTAAAGCTTCCGGATTGACCGACTTGCGCATCGCTGGAGTTGAGAGTGACGACGAGCCTTCTGCCGGCTGCAACGCTAGGCATGGAGTCTGCTTCTGCAAAATTTCTGTAAAACGAAATGGTGGTAGTGGAACCAATGGAAGCATTGGATTGTAACAGCAATCCAGTCGATGTGTTGCTGAACGAGGATATGTTTGATCCGTTCCACGAAGACAAATAAAAATCTTCCAATCCAGACGAGGAAAAGATGCATTTGCTGCCACCGTCATATCCAGAAAAAGTAGTGTAATTGTTTGTATTATAAGGTATCCAAGGAATGAGAACGGTTCCGTTTCCAGGAGGCAAATTGCCGTCGTACATTCGGACTCTCGATTCCCACCAGCTTCCAGAAGCGCCGATGATGTGCATCCTGATGTATTTTAGAAAAACTCCATTTCCTTTTCCATTTGTGTCTAGCAAAACATATTCGTTTCCGTAAGTGGTGTTTAAATATCTGAAGGTCTTGCAGTAAAGTTTGAAAAGAGGGATGGAGGCAGGAATGGAAGCAAGAGTGGAAATGAACGGTTGAATCCAGTAAGTGATGGAAGAGGTATTTTTGTTGACCAATTGGATGCTGATGTTTGTCCTGAACGGCATGTCAAGAGTAAAATATCCTCCCAACGAAGTGTTGCTTAAAACGTTGCATCCTTGCAAAGAATTGGCGTAAAAAGGTCCGCCAATGGGAGAAAAAAGCAAGTCGCAAGCAAGTCCAGTGTTGTCCACTCCTATTCCTTCCGTTGTTTCTGAATAATTTCCAATGTTAATTTTGCCATCTGTAAATATTCGAATGAAAACATTTCCAGGAAAGTTTCCACTGAGAGCCAACTATAACCTTCTTAGAACACCAGGTCCGTCCGAGTAAGTGAAAACTGTTGTCGTGGCGGCTGATGCTACCGTTTGCGATTTTAATCCTAAGGACGAAAAGCTTGAATTGGGAACAAGTCCTAAAAAGTTGGATTTTTGTAACAAAACGTCTGCGTAACTTTTTGTAGCGGCGTCTTGCGCATTTGATGGATTAAGCACATTGATCAATTCATGGGAATTCAAATCTGCCAAATTAATTTTTCTGCCAAATTAATGATTTTTTGAGAGTTAAAATCAATGTCTGCAGTGATGGTGCTGGACCCGTCCGTTTTAATATAAATGTTGCTTGTTGAGTCTGCTGTAAGATTTTCGAAATAAGCGCTGAATTCGTTTCTGTTGAATTTGTCAATCATTTTTTAAAAGGGTAAAAAATTTTTTAAAATTCAATTTGCAATCACCAAAGGGTGTTGACGACGTCTTGAAAGCTGTTTCCCTCTTCACATTTTTTCAAGACGTAAAGACACAAGTGACCACAATAAGACGTGTTTCCAAATTGAACCCTTTCGCTGTTGTAAAAGACAGGGCTTTTTAAATAATCGACTAGCTCGACGAGAGGGGGTTGAGCGTAAGAGTCAAAGCTGAACTTTGGGTCTCCGTCTTTGTACCAGCACACCCAATGAAATCCTCCAGTGCTCGAATCCCCAGTGTTGATAATCCCGCATTCTTTTTTTCTCGGTTTTTTTGGCAATATGTCTCTGACAAAAACTCCTCGAAAGTTTTTTATTTTTAGTCTTTTTGCTGCTTCCATCAATTGAAAATTGGTCAAAGCCTCGTTCGGTAAAATAATTCCTTCCACATTGATCATTTTGTTTATTTTTTTAATTTGTTAATTTTTTTTGTCACTTACCTTTTTTTTCCTTTTTTTAATTTGCTTCCTCATTTTTGTTACTTACCTTTTGTTCCTTTTCTTTTAATTTTTAGTGTCCATAAGCCAACGTGTGTTTCCCATCTTCCAAAATGATTCTTTTATCATCGTCGGAGCTGAGAGAGATTTTGTTAATTTCCTCCGTGTATATGTCGTGCAAATGGGATCGGATGACGTTCATTTTGTTTATTTTTTCTTTTTTGGTTTCGAGACATTTTTTGTAATCGTCGTGGGTAATGTATTTGTCGACGACCTTTGTTTTGACACCTTTGCATTTTTTGCATTTTTTTTCTTGTTTTTCTTGATGTATTTTGTAAGAGTACAATTTTGACCGGAGACCGACAAACTCTTCAATCTGTTTTCCTCCGGTTTCGTCTTTGAACATCCCAATGGTCTTTTTGTTTAAACCAACTTTGAACCCAACGTTTTGAATGGCAGGATGGCTTTTGCTAAAATCACTAGTGTCGAATTTACTTTCCACATCATCGGAAATGTCTTTGTAAAAATCTTCCTTTTTTATTTCGTAAACCAGCGAGTCCGTGTCCGTCATCAACAATTTTGCTTTACCTGGATATTTTTTTTTAATGTAATCATAGTGGAATTCGAACATTAAAGTTTTGCTCAAATCCAAAATGGACATCCCCAAATAAATTGGTTTGTTGTAAAAAATATTTGTTCTTTTCATGTGAACGGCAAGCAATTTTTCATCGAAAATCGTGTGCCGGTCGTAATTTGGTTTTGCCGTTAACTTTATTGCATCTTCTTTTTTTGTCACCAGTCTCACGTCCACTCGCTTTTCAATGTTTTCCATTGTTTTTCCAAACACCGAATTGTTTATCAGTTTGAAAAAATTCTTCTCAAATTCGCTGGTGGATTTTGTTCTTAAATCGGTGTTTAGGTCAATGTACGGTTTCATACAATCCCGTTGCTCAAATTAGATGCCTCTGTGCACCTTTGAAACTTTCATTCCCAATCGTTCGTACAATTTTAGGTTTTCGCTGTGAAGGACATAATTCTTTTTGTCGTTTAAATTTGGAACGAGTTTGTCTACTTTTCCAATTTTCATTCTTTCCGGTGCCAAAGGGTAATCGTTTTGTTCGTCGTGAAGGCTTTCCGGATAATCTAAATCAACCTCCAAAATGCACGGGATCGATTTCCAATCGGGCAGTTCGTATTTGGACATCCATTCGAAACCGTGAGTGGGAAGAGGTTTACACATAGCCCATCCGTACAAATTGTTGGCGTCCAAGTATTGGATAAATTTAGACGGTTGGCTTGGATCGTACGAGTCGCCCATGTATTTGTTGTTCGATTTTCCATGCCGGTTTGAAATCATGCTGATCCCTCCACGGGTTCCTTTTTGGATCATTCGAAGCATGTCGGGGTCGCTTAACAATTCCAATTCTATTTTTGTTTTTTTTAAACAAGCGTCCCAAGCCAACCCGGGAGACGTGTAATACCAAACGGGATCGAGCTTGTAATTTTTAATGCAAACGTCCCTAAAATTTTCAACGACATCCGCCAGAATCAAAACGTCCGACACGTTGTAAAAATCGTGATAATCTCTAAACGTTTTGCATTGAAACACGTTCCAAACCGTTTTCGCATGCGCGTAATTTTCATCGTTTATTTCCTCGTGGTTGAGTTTTGAGAAAAACGCTTCTTTTGGAGGCAATTGCGTTTCTTGAAATTTATCGATTGTGTCCACCCAATCGTAAGGGTACACACCTTTTTTACGAAGCAAACCGAATTTTTCTCCTTCAAAATATTTTGCTAGGTTTTTGAACTGTTCCGGCTTTAAATTTTTAGACAAAGCATCCAAACCGAAGGAAAGGAATTTAAAACTGTCGATGAATCTCAATTCAATTTTTTTTTCTTTGTGTTTTCCATCTTTACCAATGTACTCTCCCACTTTGATTTTTTTCGAGAAGCTTATGTATTTTTCCTCGTTGCATGGAATGCAGGTTATTTCTCCTCCCAATTTTTTGATAAACAAATGGCTGTCGTAGCCTGACAAATTGTGAAAAACGACAGGAACGAATTTTGGAATTTTGTATTTTAAATTGCATTCGTTGTGTGCGGCTCCTCAATATTTTCCAGTAAAATGGCAGTGATCGCGCACTTTTTCTGTATCGAGAATTTTTTCTTCGCAAATGTGACAAACTGTTGCGGATTTAAAATTATTTTCATCGTCTTTTGTGAAAACCATATTTTTTTTCAAGTTTTTTCCAAAAATTTCTTTTATTTCTTTTCCCAAAATTTCGACAAAATGTTGAGCCACGTCTTGGTTCTCGTTTGACGATGTAAAAATAAATATTTTTTTTTCATAATCGGTTTCGTCAAAACATTTTATGTAAAATGAAAAAGAACTTGGAACGTGCCTTTGAAACTTTTTGGTGTAAGACTGGTCTGGATTTTGTTCGCACGAGTCCATCGGTTTGACAAAACTTTCAAAATCCGCGTAAACAGTAAATGGAACCCTCATCAAGTTACCTAGGTTATTAAATTTTATGAATGTTTTTTTTGGAGGAAGGACCATAAAACGAATGTTTTGAAAGATCCTCCTTGCTTTTCATCCCCTGCAAGCAATTTCTACAAAAATATTTTTTTCCGTTTTTTTTTGGATGTTTGTGAAGAAATGAGTCGACTTAGATTTTTTATTAGACAATAATGATTTGTTTTTTCGTCTGAAATAAGCAGCAAATCTATTTCATGCTTTCTGTTCAAACATTTTGATATTTGCAAAGGGTAAATGGATTTATTTTCGTATCCGAAAACGTTGATGCTGATTTCTGGATTATTTTTTTCAAATTTTTTGATTTGATCGAGTTTGACCGGAAATTCAATCCCTTCCCAATTAAAATTTTTTGATTTTTCAATTAAGTCTTTGTCAATTCTTTCTCCATGTTTTTCTTTCATGTTCTGCGCTCTGGTGACGCACCACTTGAAACATTCGTTGTCTTCGTTTTCCATGTTTATGATTGCTTTTTTGCTTGCCAGAAAGTCGTCGAGAGGAATGTACGATCGGCCACCGATGGGTCTGTAATCAATTAAATTAATGTCCATTTTCAAGATGGCGGACACTGTGCAATTCGACCCCATTTTGTTGTATTTGTCCATGTTTTCCAGGATTTCATCTTTCGCTTTTTCGTAAAGTTCTCCCAAATCCGTTGACTCCAAAATAATCCCAGATTTTAACAAAAAAGGTACAATTCGATGCACTTCCTCTCCCGTAGTAAGGCCAACGCTCTCCATATCGCAAGTAAAAACAAGGATCGCTTTTTTATTTTTATTTTCTTGAAGAATTGTTATCGCACCGCCTTTCGCTAAATCTAAAAAGGTAGAGGCGTCCTTTTGGTTTCCTTTGATTTGATGCGAAAATTGTTTTGCAACATACTTCAGCGCGTGATTTGTCAATTGAAAATCAATTTGAGGTTTTCCGAACACGAGTGATTTGAGAGACAAAATTCTTTTTTTTTTAATTCGTTTTTTTTATTTTTCAATCTTTTTTTTACCGGCTCTGGAACGTACGGATGAACGAACTCAAGCACGCTGTAGAAACTGTTGACGACCGCATTTTTTACAGCCGTCGTAAACCTTGAAAAAATTCCAGGAGTCATCGCAGGAGGCGAATCTGGAACAGGAGTGTCAACGATATAACGCGACGGTTCTTGAACAGATGTCGTCGCAACGACAGGATTTTGCAAATGAGCTGGTTTTTTTAGGAAGAGATGGTTTCCACGTGATAGGTCTTGGTGGAATTATTGATGGTTTCGGAGCGATGACAGGTTTTTGGACAATTTGACGTGGGGCTAACGAACGAGCATCAGGACGCGGTGCAGGAATCGGTCTCGAAACTGGGATTTGAGCAATCAAACGAGGAGCAGGAACAATTGACCTCGCATCTGTCGTCTGTCTACGAGCTACAGGATGTGGGCCGATGACAGGTCTCGTTGTTTTTATAGCCTCAACGAGCTGTTCCCTGTTCATTTTTGAAAAACCTTTTATCGCCCGGTCTCCAGCCTGACTTTTCAATGTTACCATTGAGACTTTTTTTTCTTTGACAGTTTTTATTATGCCAAGAAATTTTTTTTTCTTCGGCGATTTTTTGCATTTTGTTTAAGGTCTGAAGTTCCCGAAAAACGGTTTTTCGGTTCTTCGGTTCTTCGGTATTTTTCGGGGAATCGAAAGGAATCGAAGGTTTCGGTTCTTTATCAGAATCGGAATCGAAATTTACCGAAATTTCGAATCTTGCCTAAAATAAGGAATCGAAAAGAACCGAAGTTATCAGTTCCTTATCAAATTAGGAACCGAAATTTACCGAAGGAACCGTTTTTCGGTAATTCCAGTCTCTAAAATGAATCACAGTCTCAAAGTCTACTACAAAGAGCTAAAAAAAGGAAACTTGTACTTGAATCACCAATGAAAAAATCACCAATGAAAAAAAACCCTATATATGATGCATCTAAAGATTTATTTAATACTGAACCTATTGATAGTTCTACTAGCGTAGCTTATAGCAGTGCTAGTAGTAGTCGCAAGGGCAGCAAGGACAGTGTCACTGATCTCACTGATAGTGATTTAGAATAACTGTATTTTTCAACTGTATTTCAACTGTATTTTTGAAAATAAAAATTAAAAAAATTCAAGTTTTTCAATTCTTAGTAACAATTTCGATTCTTTGTAGCATTTTTGATTTTTTGCGATATTTCCCGCTAAGAACCGAAATTGGAACCAAAATTCCAATTTCGGTTCTTAGCGGTTCTTAGCAATTCCAAAATTCCCGCTAGGAATCGAAAAGAACCGAAGTTATCGGTTCTTTATCAGAATCGGAATCGAAATTTACCGTAATTTCGATTCTTTCTTAAAATAAGGAATCGAAATTTACCGAAATTTCGAATCTTGCCTAAAATAAGGAATCGAAAAGAATCGAAGTTATCGGTTCCTTATCAAATTAGGAACCGAAATTTACCGAAGGAACCGTTTTTCGGTAATTCCAGTCTCTGATTTTGTTTTCCATCTTTTCTTTGCCAAGAAAATTATTTAACTCAAAATCAATTTTTTTGGTTTTTCCGATTTTTTCGGACTTACCGATTTTTCGCATTTTGTTTTCCATTTTATTATGCCAAGAAAAATTTTTTCAAAATCAATTTTTTTATTTTTTCCGAGAATTTTTTCAATTCTTTTTTTCCGAGAATTGAAAATTTTTTTTCGGACTTAGAAATTTTTTTTATTTTTTCGGACTTGGAGTTTTTTTTCTGTTTTCGAGTTTTTCAGAATTTTAAATTTCAATCTTTATTCCATTTTCCACTTTTCCATCTCGACGCTCCAAATATCTCCAGCCATGACCTGTCTTTTTCATCGCTTTGTAAAGGGATCCGTATTCAACCACTTCCCCGGTTTCGATGTTGGTCGTTTTAACAGAAACAGGTTTTTTTCGAATTGAACCAAACCTCTCGTATTTTGGATCGATCGTTTTTTTTTGAATTTTCCGTTTTCGCATTTTCTGTTTTTATTTCTTTTTTTGGTCGACCCACCGGCTTGTATTCTTTTGCACTTTCCAAAAGCATATCTTTGCTTATCAGATTTTTCTCAACCGCTATCATCAGCAAAGTCAATAAATTGTTTGAGGTTTTTATGACTCCATTTTCCCTCAGCAAATTTTTTAGATAATTTTTTGTTAGTCTCATGTTTTATTTTTAAAAAGAAAAAAAAATTTTTTAATCATTTTTTTGTCAAGAATCTCATGACGGTCTTTTTGATCTAATAAACAGCGTTCATGTTGGTTCCGTTTGAAACAAAATTAAGCTTTTTATCGGAAATGATCACTGCGAAAATAACTGTGTTGTCGGGTACTGCCGTTCGGAATTTTAGGTTCAAAACCAATTCAGCCGTTTCGGAAACAACTCTTTCTTTTTGCTTGGTGATATCAATCACGAACAACGGAAACAATTTTATATTTTCAAGCAGAGACAAACCGGATTGGCAAACAAGCTCGTTTGTGCCGTAATATTTTTCGTCAAAAGAGAACGCATCTGCATAAGCCATAACCACTTTCTTTTCTCCAAAATTCAAGTCATAATTATAATTTGGATATTTTATATCATTGACTGTAGCGAAAAAATTGCTGATATCGCAATGATCGAATAAGGCTGGATTTGCGGTTTGACTGGAACCTTTGTTTGTCTGAAGACCGAACAAAATAAATTGCGGAACGCTTTTGTCCGTGTTCCTTCCGAGAGTCCAGGTGAATTCTGTGAGACCAGCGGGGATGACTTGCCTTTCGATTTTGTTTGCTTTGTAATCTACGTCAACGGAAATTTTCTTTGTCAAATTAAATTCAAAAGATCGGATTTTTTCAAAACATCCAGCTCAATTCTAGGCATAAAAAGTCTGAATTTTTTAAGGTCGATCATTCCTACAGTAACAGTTCCCGCTCAGAAAATACTCCAATTGATGTAGTGTCTGCAAACAAGCGGTCTCGCCTGACGACGAACCCTGCGTTTCCAGTTGCTACTGAAGTGTCTTTGTACCACATTTGCTTCAAACCATCGGTAATCTGAAAACCGAAAGATATTTCAGCAATCCAAGAATGGTTGTTCCCTGACCTGGGTACATGACTCTTTCAATTTGCTGTCCTGATAATTCGTAAGTGACGTCGCTGAACAAATACATGATGGCGTTGTTTACCAGAGCAATTTGGTCTGCTGCTGCGTAAGCTGTTCCGTTTGCTTTTTTCAGAACCCCTTCGACGAGGATGTAAGCATCAGACGGAACTGTTTGCACAGACTGGCAATCAATCTCAAAAACGATCGATCCTGAAGAATTTAAATCGAGATTTGTTGGAAGGTACTCGAAAAAATCAACTTTTTCAATACCGGTGTCGTACACAGGCTTTTCATCAATTCTTAATCTGTCGGTGTTTATCATTTTTTTAAAATGAGAAAAAAAATTTTATGTCATTTTTGATTCGTCAAAAAAAATCACGCAATCAAAAGCCTGCTCCCCATTTTGACCAGATCTTGGATTCTGGAAGCGTTCTTTTTTGTCATTTTCTTTTTTACTTGAATGGACGAACCAAACATTTTTTTATGCAGCTCTTCCATCGGATTAATAGATGCATACTGATTCACGTTTGCCGCTTCGTTTAAAATCGTGCTGGTCAATTGGTTTGGATTCACCGTCCCTGTCTTGGCGTAAACTTTTTCAATCGCTTTTTTTCCTTTGTCGATTGCAACGTCTTTGGCTGTTAATATGGCTGAAGATGCCAATTCTTTTCCGGCAGATTTGGCGGCGGTGATCGCTTCTCTTCCAATTTCGCTTGCTGCTGCTTTTCTTAATAAGTGAAGAGACGATCTCGATGCGTTTGAAGCTATCATTCTCCTCAAAAAATTTTTAAACGTGTCCACGATTCCTCCACCTCAGATGACGTTCTTTTTTATATATCTTCTGTTGTTCAGAATAAGCATTTTTAAAATGAGAAAATATTTTTTTAATTTACCATCGTGTTTCACGACTCGATGTATTTTTGAATCGATCGGTATTGCTCTTCGTTGATTTCCCCCTGTCTCAAAAGCTCGTCACAAATGGCAACAGCTTCGTTTCTCGATGCGATATTTCCAGCATGACCCGCGGCGATGCTCAAGCTAAGTCTTTGCACAAGAGCATTTGGATCGCTCGGAAGAATGATCACTCCACGACCTTTTATTCCCCTCGTTTTTGTGTAATTTCTTTCCCAAAATTTTGAAACAATCTTATCCCACTTTTCGCTTCTCGAAGCTTTTGATACGGTTGGTTTCCCTTCTCTCTCCATTGCATGCGTTTCGACCAGTATTTTTTCATAATTTTCAAAGTCCTCGTTTGTTACCTTTGTTATAACAGGCCTGGATCTTGTGATCAACTCCCAAAAACCTATTGTCCCATTGTACTTTTCTCCATCAATAATGATGTCGTTTTCATCGATAAAAATTTCTTTGTTTCCAATAAACATTTTTCCGCGTTCTTTTGCGTGAATTCCAAAAACTCTGTCTGCAGAAAATTTTTTGGCTGCGTATTTTGACAAATATTCCAATGCTATATTTCCAACATTCATTTTTCCAAAAGTTTTTTCAGCACTTTTTAAACTTTCAGAAGGCGTCTCGCTTTCTGGGTAAGTCAAAGCCAGTGGAGTGTTTCCAACCTCTTTGTATGCGATGCTCTTTATCTCGTTTTTCACTTTTTCGTTGCTTTCGATGAGCGGCTTAAAAAACTTGGACGAATCAGTCTGATAATTTGCATCTGAAATGTTCGCGATAAGGCTCTCATTGTAAATTTTTTCCCTGTTGGCTATATAACTTTTTACAATCTCATCTCTCTTTTTTGGGTCATGTATTTTAAAGAATTCCATTTTTTTAAAATACTGAGAAAAAAACTTAAACAAAAAAAAAAACTCGTTTGTGTTTTTGTTTATTCTCTTACGAATCCGTCAAAAAAATTTTAATTTTTTTGAAAAAGGTTGTTAAATGCTTTAATGGCTTCTTCTCTTCCTTTTTGGATCAGTGACTCTTTAGCCAATTCATCAATGCTGCTTTTTGTTTTTGTTCGGATTTCTTCGGTCATGGTTTTAAATTTTTGAAGCTCGCTGAAAATTAATTCGTATTCGGAATCGCTCACAAATCCGTCCATGAGAGATTTTGAAATGTGATCGCTTATCGTGTTCAATTTTGACTCGGAAAGAACTTTTAATTTTTCATGCTTTTCAGCCCTCAACATCATTTTTTTGTTTTGGTGATTTCCGAAAATGGACAAAGCCCCCATTCCAACCGCAATCCCCTAAATTTTTTCAGTGTTTTTTATTATCTTCATCTTTTTAACAAAGACAGATTTTTTTTAATTCGAATCGATGTGATTTATTTTGCAAAGCTTTTCACCTTTTTTGACTATGACGTCATTGATGCTGTTATTGCTTACATCCAAAACAATGTCGTCTAAAGACTCTGATAAAATAACATCGTTTTTGTAAAAGTTCAATTGATCGCTTATTTTATTCATCAAAGTGACGACAGCAATTCTTTTGTCAAAATTCAACCCAACGGACAACGATATTGTCGTGTGAGAAAGAGCAGCAAATTTAATGACTTTCTGAACAAAAATCTCATGATGTCCGTTTATGTTGAAACAATTTGGATGAGCCAAATTTTTTTTTACCACAATAATATTTTCCGAATTTTTCTTTTTCAACCCTTTGATTATTTCCACCAAATTTTCCAACTCTTTGATTCTTTCCACTAAATTTTCCAAATCTTTGAATCTTTCCAACTCTTTGATTCTTTCCAACTCTTTGATTTTCTCATCCATATGTCCCAAATACAATTTCGAAATTTCCAAATTCGAATCAATGTGTTTTTCTGCTGAGACAACATTTCTAAAAAACTTGTGAGGGGCATGCATTTTTTAATATGAAAAGAAAATGTTTTAACTCATTTTATTTTTATTTTTTTTCTTAGTGTTTTCACATTTCTTCGTCAGATTCCATTTCTCCCAAATCCAAGTCATCTTGCAACAAAAAATTGATTACTTCGGCGTGACCGAAAAAAGAGGCTATATGGAGAGGAGTCCAGTTATTTAATTCTCGCGCGTTGACGTCGGCTCCGTTTTCAATTAAAATTTTTACAACTTCAGCATGACCGTTTTGAGATGAAATGTGCAGCGGCGTTCTTTTATTTTCACCTTGCGCGTTGACGTCGGCTCCGTTTTGCAACAACAATCGAACAATTTTAATATAACCATAATAAGATGCCAAGTGCAATGGCGTCCAGTCGTTTTTATCTTGCGCGTTTACATTAGCTCCATTTTGCAACAAAAATTCGACTACTTTTACATCACCGTGATAAGATGCTGTGTACAGCATCGTCCATTTTTCATCGTTTGACTCGTTTACATCAACTCCGTTTTGCAACAAAAATTTGGCAGCGTCAAGTCTAGCAATTTCCGATGCCTCGTGCAATAACGTCCATTCGTTTTCAATCGTCATCTTTTTTATATGAAAAGAAAATTTTTTTAACTCATTTTTTTTTCTTTTTTTTTCTTAGTGTTTTTCTTTATCAGATTCAGGCTCATCAGATTCAGACTCATCAGATTCAGACCCATCCGTAATAGTAACGTGCATCGGCGTCATGTTTGCATCACAACGTGCGTTGACGTCGGCTCCGTTTTCAATTAAAATTTTCATGACGTCAAGATAACCTTTTTCCGTAGCAAAGTGCAACGGCGTCCAGTTTTTTTTCATCTCGAGCGTTGACGTCGGCTCCGTTTTCAATTAAAATTTTTACAACTTCGGCATGACCGTTTTGAGATGCTAAGTGCAGCGGCGTTCTTTTATTTTTATCTCGCGCGTCGACCTCGTCTCCGTTTTCATTTTGTGTATCAACATCGTTATGAAATTTTTGATAAGCCAAATCGTGAAGGTATTCTGCATAGTCCACTCGGTCCACCGGATTGGGCCCTGCAAAAATCATTCCTTGAAGATTTATATTTTTTGAAAAATTTTCAATCGTCATCTTTTTTATATGAAAAGAAAATTTTTTTAACTCATTTTATTTTTTTAATTTTTCTTCGTGTTTTCACATTTCTTCGTCAGATTCCGTTTCTCCTAAATCCAAATCGTCACCCATGATGCTTTGAACTGAAGGTGCATTTTTTGCAATGACCACTTCTGGAATTCTAACCTGAATGGACTCGATCTGCGACCCGACAAAAACACCCTCAATTTTCAAAGAGGCAACGGCGTAGCACTTTTGTCGAACATATTCCAAAGGATTCACTTTAACAAACTCTTTTGTTTTCTTTTTGAAAAACAAAGAAGAAACTTCAATGTTTTTTTCTCTTTTCTTTGTAAACAATTTTCCGAAAAAAATGGGCGCTGCGTTTGAATTATCTGATTTGTTTTTAAAAATGGACAAATCCTCCGTTGTTATTTTTTTCGTTCTTCCTCCTTTTTTCAAAGTGGGAATCATTTCCTTGACTTTATCGCGAAGAAATTTTGATATTTTTTCAGTCGCCTCGATAAATTTTTTTTCTTTTTCGTTCATTCCGTTTTTTTCGTTGAAACCGAGAAAGGACATGGAATATCCCTCCAGTTAGTTCGTTCCAAAACTGCAATTTTCAAACACACCCAGAGAAAACAAAACGGGGGTTCTTAAAATAAAAGGACCTTTTCCAGAGGGGTACTCATAAAAAAGTGGAATCTTTTGGTACTGAATTGGTTTGGTTGCGGAATAAATTTCTCCAACCGATAATTTGCTCTCGTCAAAATTTTCAATTGTAACAAAATTCATCTTTTTAAAAAGAAAAGAAAATTTTTTTATATCATTTTTTCAAACGGATCAATTCTTTATTATCCACCCATGAGTTGAACGAGTCTGGATATCCTTTCCATTTGACCAATGATTTGCTTTTTGTTCGGCGAATTATTTTTTCAATTCTAAATAATTCTTGATGCGTCTTTTGCATTTCCTGTTCGTAAAAAGTTCCTTGAATTTCTTCACCGGTGGCGTCAGCGATTTTATACGTAGGTGGATCCGTTCGCTGAATTTTTGACACGGTAAAAACCTCCTCGGTCCATCTCGGCGTGTACCCTTTTTCAAAATTGGTCTTCTTTTTTGTTATCCTCACTTTGTCTCTTATTAAAAATTTCGGTTCTGGTCTTTCTTTTTGTATCTTTCCATTCAGGTTCATCCAGACCATATTTTTATTCTTTTTCTCGCTGGCTTCAACTGGAGTCATTTTTATGGACGAGTGTTTTGTGTTGTTATAATTTTTTACCATTTCATCCAAAACGTCAATATATTTATTGGTGCTGTTGGCTGAAAAATATTTAAACATTTTTTCTTTCATCGTTCTGTTCCATCGCTCGACGACACAGCTTTTTTCCTCGTTTTCAGTAGAATATAATTGAACACCCAACGCTTTCACGTGCTTGTTGTAAAATTCTTTTCCTTTGTCCACCCACATTTTTACACATTTTCTTTCACCAAAAATCTTTTTCAACGCTTCAGCCACTTCAAAACCCGTTTTGCTTTTCAACGGAACGATCCACCCATACTTTAAAAAAACGTCAATCACCATGAACAAATATTTTGCACCATTGTTGAATTTTGAAAACGATTGCATGTCAACCAAATCGGCAGCCCATATTTCATCAATGTCGTTCACAAACACTTTTCTTTTTTTAAAATGGCGAATGACCAGTTTGTGAAGCTCCTCTGCAAGCTTATCCGTCCATTTCAGAGACACCCAGTCCGAATTTGGCTTTGGCTTTGATGATTGAAGCGATAAGTTTTCTTTCGTTTATTTCTTTTTGAGTGGGGTTTGGAATGGAGTTCATTTCTTCAAGCATCATTTGATCTGCCAAATTTCTACTTTGAACGTCGTTTAAATATTTATAGGCTAAATCGTGGTGGTACGCTGCACTGTCAACTCGGTCCACTGGTTTGCTCCACTCTTGGTACATGTCGGTGGATGTGAGCCTTTTGTCCAAGTTTGTACCAGGCCCTGCAAAATTCATTCCTGGAACGTACATTTCTCCTGGAAATTTTGCCCACGGAAGCTTTATTTTTTTTGAAAAATTGTTAATCGATTAGACCAAGTCTCCCCCTTTTGTTGCCGAAGAAGTAAATTGACATTTTGTCGTTCCGCAAGAGTCGCAAGTCCCTTTTAGCATTTTTCTGTTGTTTTTTGAGATTTCGTTTCTCAAATGGATCGTTTCTGTTTTCCTTTTACATTTGACGCAGTACATTTTTTTATTTTAAATAAATATTTTTAAATTAAAAAAAATGGAAGTAACCGATTTGTCATGGAATATTGGGAAAAACAAAAGGAACAACAACGAACTTTTACCAAGAAGCGTTCGAGGAATCATCGTTGGAAAATCAGGTTGTGGAAAAACAACGCTCCTTCTAAATTTGCTGTTAAAACCTGGATGGTTAGATTACAACCATTTACAAGTTTATGGAAAATCTCTTTTCCAACCCGAGTACAAAATACTGAAAAGTTCGTTCGAAAAAAAATTACCAAAAAATATTATTCTCGATTTGTTCAAGGTACAAAAAGATATTGAAAAATTAAATTTAAACCCTAAATGCGTCATTGATGACCTTTCAAAATATTATTCCGAGGACATGGAGTGTCAATTTTTCGAAACGTCTGACGATGTGCCTGAACCACATTTATGAAGATCACGTTTCGAGCGACATGTCAATAGAAGTTTTCAAAAAATTTTGCGATGATTGCTGGTCTGAGCCTAACGGATTTGTTGTTATCGATTTATCGTCAAAAAAATGCGAGGGAAAATACCGATTTGGACTTGACATTTTTGGTGCACCAAAAGAATCCATTTTTTGTGCACCGAAAGAATCCATTTTTTGTTTACCAAAAGAATCCATTTAAAAAAAAATTTCGTCCATTTAAAAAAATGTCAGGCATAATCATCGATGTGGATGGAACATCCAACGTAATAATAACAGAATTTTTGGACAAAATTGTTTTTGAAAAAGGGAAAACTTATGAGATGGCTTTTCTCAACAATTATTTGCAAAAAACCGTCTCAAACACATTCAAAAATTACGCGTCTCAAAGCGCAAGCTACGTTGCCGCAAATAAAATCAGCTACTCCCCCGAAAACATCAAAATTGGATCCTATTCAAACACTTTAAATTCAACCATCAAACTTGGATTAAATTATTTGATGGATTTGAACGTGGAAAACAGCATCGCCTCGCTTTTGGGTTTCACAAAAAGACAATTAGACTCCAATTCCGAATACGAGTCAGACGACATTGTCAGAATTACGAACGCCAACACGATCAGAATCGTCAACAACGTTATCGGGTCGGCATACATCAACGGCTCGCAATTAAATTGCATTTACTCCTTTTACCCCGCTGTGGGTCCTGGTTTTAAAATCATCGAAAGACCCACCCATTTGGTTTACTTCCCCGTCAAAGTACCAGAAATTTCCACGATGATCACACGCGTTGTCGATCAAAACGGAAATTTAATCAACTTTCGCGGAGAGGACATCACGATCCGTTATCACATTTGAGAAATGAAATAAATATTTTTTCCGTCATTTAAAAAAATGAGCAAATATATCAGTGTAAAATTAAATGTGTCTCAGGGACAGATCGAAAAAATAAAAAAATCAATCATTGAAGGAAAACCCGCGAGCATCCGTATTTCAAAAGATAATTTACACGGAAACGACGTTTTACTTTTAACAGAAAGCCAACATCGAAAAATTGTGGACGCTCTCAATCGAGGAGTTGGAGTCACCATAAAAATGAGCAAAACTCAATTGGAACACAACGCAAAAGTAAAAGGAGGATTTCTTGGTGCTCTTTTACCTTTATTGGGAAGGGTTGCAGCTAAAGCCGCCCCAGTTTTTGCTAAGGCCGCTTTGGGCGGTGTTGCCTCTTCTCTTGGTTCCAATATGATCGACAAAATTGTAGGAAATGGAATAAAAGCAGAAGGAGGATTTCTTCCTTTTCTTTTACCTTTATTGGGAGCTCTTGCGCCCACTCAAAAGCAATGGAAAAGGAATGAAAATTGCTACATACAAAGGAGACGGACTTTTTTTAACACCCTGGGTCACAGGAAGCTCACTCAAAGATGGATTTTACTTCAAAAGAGATGGAAAATATGTACCTATCCTATCTTGATTGCTTCTCGGACAAAACTCCCCATTCTCAAGAATCCTTTGTAAAAAACTTTTTTGAGCTAAATAATTTTCTTGGCATAATAAAATGAACGAAAAAACTAGAATATTGCGAAATGAGGATGAAAAAATTAGAAGTATAAAAACACTTGACCAAATTGAATATTTAATGAGCAAAGGAGTAGGATGGAGTGAAATTGAAATGTACAAATCAATTCTCGAACAAAAACAAAAACAAGAACAAAGAAAAAAAGAAATTTTTCGGGCAAAATTTAAACACCTTTACAAAAATTAAATTTTTTTTCATTACGCGTTATCACGTCATGAAAAAATAAAACGTTTTCTCGTCGTCGTCGGGAATTTTTCTCCCAGAAAAAATTTTTCAACCCTCGTTGAAAAATTTTTTCTGGGAGAAAAATTCCCGACGACGACGAGAAATGATTTTTTGAGAAATGATTTTTTTCATCATCGTTGTGATTTATCAAAAAATTCACAACGATGATGAAAAAAATCATTTCTCACAAAAAAAATTTCAACCCGCGATTATACAAAAATTTCATAACGGCGATGAAAAATGGTTTTGTCCCAGAACTCCCCTTTTCTAGTGGTCAGGTGGTCAGAACCTCGATGTAACCGAAGACCTTATCTTACAAGATATAATTTCCAAACTAAGTTAGGCCGTTGCATAAAATCCTAGATTTGAGGCCTTAACCATTTTTAAACAAATTATATTGGAACTAGTGCGTAAAGCCTTACGAACTGTTCTCTTACAAACCGGTAAGTTCAGTGTAGACTTGACCTTAGACAGTGGAATATGAAGCTAGTTTTACAGTACTCTGCTTATCTCTGGCTATTAGCTTTAATATTTTCGGCTTCCATTTGGCGGTGTCTTAGTTTTTTGGATTTTTTAAGTAATTTTTTTTCACCACATTTTAGGATCTAACGAGCCTATTTGTAATTTCTCTGATTGATACCGTTTCCTGTCTGTAACTTTTAATGATTCCTTTATCCTTTTATCCAACACACTTCCTTTTGACATTATGAAGCAATTTACTTGAATTTATCCACTTAAATTTAGCTGACTAAACAAACATTTCCTGTGTTTATTTTGTATGATTTCTAAATCTTAGAAAATAAACACAGGGAGTGTTTGAAACAAAGTTATCATTTTTATATAAATTGATTTTTAGCTCAGACAATACATGAGCTCCTGAAGATCTGTAAATTTTCCTTGAGGTTGTCGAATTCCTAATGTTTCAAGTTTTTTTGAAATATTGTCACCTCAAGTACGTGAATGTGGCTCAAATGAGCCTAAAATCCTCAGAGAATACATGCAATACATGTACAATACATGAGCTTTACAATATCATGAGGCTATTTTAGGTCAAACTTAACACTTGTTAACAATAAGAATAAGAATGAGAATATCAATAACAATAATAGTTATAACAATAATAGTAATAAAAATTAATAAAATAATAACAACAAGAATAATAATAATAGTAATTATCATTATTATGATAAAAATCTGATACACTTCAGGCTGCGCATGGAATATGATCTCTAATTTCGGCCATCTCATTATTTACTTTCTTGACCGCTCTGACATCATGTTCGGACATATCGTCGTTTTTAAAGAAATTCTTAACAAGAACCTATGACAAAAATATTACTAATAATAATGAAAGAGAAAAAAAAGAAAAAATACAAATTAAACTGAAAAGAGTCATTCATTCATTTAATTTTCGTGAGAAAGTGAACGACTTTTTAGTTTGATCGAGGATTACAAACTTAATCGAGGACATCAAACTTACTTTGTACGCCGTATCGAAGCGTCTTCCTTCAACGGACTTCTTCGCAACGTTTTTGGTGGCAAGCTCCAACATTTCTAAAAAGTCGTCTATTGTGTGGTTTTTTTTCAGTATTTGACGTTCCACTGAAAGACGAGCTTTAGATATGACCCTCTTCTTCATTTGAGTTAAATCACGATCAAAGTTTTTCATACGAGCAAGATGAGCTTAAAGTAAAGATTATTTACGCAAACTTACAAAACAACAAACTCGCAGATATACAAAAGGAGCAACAAACAACAAGAGTCAAAATTACCATTTCTGTGTTTTCTGAAAAATCTCAACAGATCTTCTTGCTCGTCCAAAGTACAATTTTCTTGCTTACCTAATAATTCATTGTTTATTAAGAATGATTGAAAATCGACATCATCAAATTTTTTAAATAAATTTTTAAGCCAATTTAATTATAGAATGATAAAAAAAGACGTACAATACTCAATTGCTGATTTCTCCATTTCGTTCATATTATAGCTAAATAGTTTGTTTTCACGTCGTAACAAGCGTTTTTCGGCGTTTATGTTGCTCTGCATGGTTTGAAAACGGCGTGATATTTGCAAAAAGTTCTTGGCTAAAGTCCTTCTCAGCAGACACTCATTTTTCTGATCTGACAGTTCTTCATACAATGAATCAACATCTAATGTGAAAAGCAAACTGAATAACTCTTTTTTAACAAAAAAAGACATGAAGTTGGCGATAAATCTTTAAAACGAAAATTTATAATCAAAATAACAATTTATAAACATAAAAGTACCAATAGGTATTATTGTTCTTTCTTCAATGTTGGTTTTTGTCGCAGGGTAGATAGTATTAAATATGTCATCGGCAGCAAAGTTAGGGAGGTCGTTATACATTTGGCGGCGTACCTCTGTCAGTGTCCATTTTTTAATGATATTGTCCTAAAGAATTAAAAAAGTAAAAAGCAAAAATAAAATAGTGGACATTTTCAGCTCTTTTCTAAAACCCCTTCTTTTGACTTTACATTCAGAACAATTTTAGCAACCATCGATTACCGAAGAGATCAAAACATTTTTTTCGAGGGTTTGCAGAACTCAAATCTTTTAGAACTAAATGTAAATATTTCAAAACGATTGAATTAGTAACAGAACAAAAAAGAAGGAATTAGTTACAGAAAGATTAATTTTTGGATTACACCTGGCAATTCTTAACTGGAAGAATTAATAACAGGTAGAATTCTAAACTTGTAGAATTTTTACCTAGTAGAATTTCTTAATCGGAAGAATTTTTCACTATGGCATTATTTCTAAAAAATATTTAACGGAATCAAAACAGTGTTTATTCGAGTCCAGAAACCCTCATTTCTTGTGACTACATCTACTTTAAAACACACCTCTGGTTAACCTTGCCAATTTGAAAAAATTCAGCAGTTGAAGGAGAATCCTTTTCTTTTAGCGAACCAGTTTTTATTGTGACTCGGTTTTAAAAGTTTTTCAAGAAGTAAAAATAAGATAACTTTGTAATTGCAGTTACCAACCTTATCAAAATATGCCCTCGATTTTTGCCATTTTTTCAGGTTGCTTTAGAAATATATATCTGATTTTAGTAACGAACAGAAGTCGTGCGCCAAGAAGTTCAAGATATCAAAACTCATTCATGTAAGGCTCTTTTGTCTTTTTTTGTGTCGTCATTTGTAATACACATTGGATTGTTTTGTTTAAGATTATTTGGTATTGCTGTTTTACAGTGTTTTACAGGCCAACAGCCGCAGTTGGCTGGGATTTACTTCTTTTATTGTAATGCTTCGCCCTAAGAGTTTTTCTTTAATGAATTAATTTGCTCAGTTAACTAAATTAGGCTAAAACCTCCGACAAAAAGTTAGTTCCTTTGGAGTTTCAATTTTCTAAAGGCTAAAACCTCCGACAAAAAGTTAGTTCCTTTGGAGTTTCAATTTTCTAAGGATTTTGATCAAAGCCAAGAGGTTTGCAGCTTTAGAATTAGTATGCTGAAATTTACCAGAATTACATCAACAAATCAGAGAAAAACTAAAAGAAAAGAACCTTTTTTTGCCATTAATAAGTTTTTCTGCTACCTTTTTGCTACCATCTTTTTCATCAGCATCTTCATTTACAGCTGATTTTATTTCTCCATCCATTTTGTTAATGTTTTCTTCAGATTCTTTGTATTCCTTTTCTAGCTGTGAGAATAACGCAGAATTAAATTTTAAAAAACTAAAATGATAAAGTTAGAAAATCAAAAAAAGACATCACTAAAAAAAAGGAAGAAACAATTAGAAAAATTATGCATATAATAATAAAAAGGAATTCATGTAAATTTGTCCATATAGTTTTTAGAAAGTAGAGTGCAACAGAATTTATTGGTTGCACTCTATCTTCTAGAGTACAAATATAACTCCAAACATTAGTAAAAATACTTTACTTTAATTAGTTTAATAGTACTTCAGAATTTTAAAACACACTTATAGCAATAAAAATAGCTAAAAGGGGAGGAAGTATTCCTTTCTAGTGCTGCTGTTTTTTCTCCAGACAGTGCTCAATTATATTCCAGAAAAAAACTTTACATAAAATTCTTTTCAAAAATGAATGCAAAAATAAACTTTAAGAAAAGATAAAAAACTGCTACCTTCTTCAATTCTTGTTGTTGACGAGTCAATAACAAAAAACAAACAAAAAAATTGACAGAATTCCAGGAAAAGTAAAATATTTGGAAATAGGACTTAAATGTAAATTATATATATATATATATATATATATATATATATATATATATATATATATATATATATATATATATATATATATATATATATATATATATATATATATATATATATATATATATATATATATATATATATATGTTAATAAAAAAAACATCAAATAATACGAATTCTCTAAATACAAATATTAATTTATGATGAAATTTTCGCTGGATTATGGTTACCAGCATCATCAGCTCGATAAATTTATTTATCGAGCTGATGATGCTGGTAACCATAATCCAGCGAAAATTTCATCATAAATTAATATTTGTATTTAGAGAATTCGTATTATTTGATGTTTTTTTATTAACATAACATACACTCTTATACAAGATGTCAACATTCAAATCATATATATATATATATATATATATATATATATATATATATATATATATATATATATATATATATATATATATATATATATATATATAATTTAAATAAAAAAATGCCCAAAAATAAAAAATAATTATAAATTTAACAATACATTCTTTCAAATATCAATTGCACATTCACAGCTTCTTTACCTAAACATACTCTTCAATGAAACCTTGATAAGCCTTGGGGCTTATCAAGACGAATGTTTGTGTTAAGGTTTTAGATGCTAAGAAAATTAAACATTTAAACTCTTCTTCATATCATATTTCAAAAGGCTAATAATATAGTATAGCTTTCCATGGGTGAAGTTTGATAATAATTGTTACTTTGTCATTTTTGTCGAAAGTGATTGTATTTCTATTAATAATTCATATTTTCTTGCTATCTTTATTTTAAGTAAAGATAGCAAGAAAATATGAATTATCAATAGAAATACAATCACTTTCAATCAGCAATATTTAGATTGTGGCAATTTAAATACTCAATGGGACAAAGTGCAATGAAAATTCTACTTCCATGATATGGGATAATTTAAAATAGGAGAAAAAGCTGGAAATTTAATCAGTTAAAAATGATAAGGACATCAATGAACTACATCTGCTGCTGAATACAGAATTGCTACTACTAATAAAAGAAATAAACTGCTTTTTTACATTTTTTTAATACTTTTTATTTATTTTTTTACTGTCCAAGACACTACAACTTGATGAAACTATTTCATAAAATTGTAATAATATTAAAAACTCAAAATTTTTAAGTTTGTTTATTTAAATAGTAAGCATGATTTAAAAAAAAGTTAATCAAGCTAAAAAAATTTTTGTTAAAAAGCTCTACAAAAGTCGTTTAAAAAAAAAAATTAAAATCATCAATATTATCTATTTTGAAACACCACTTACATGAACAGTTTTTTGTTCTTCCTCTTTCATCTTACTCATTGCAGTTTTTATTTGATCAGTAACATTAGATGCCCCAGGATAAAGTATATCAGTTACAGCTTTTCCAATTGTTTTGGCAAAACTAAAATCAAGACATGCTTCTATTTCAACTGCTTTATTGGATTTTCCAAGAAGTGTCACATTAACATTTATACCAAAACAACCCTTAGCTGCCTTTTTAAGGGAAGTTTCAAAACAAGCATGATGAATTTCTATTATATTTTTTGTAATGTAGTTGGCAATATCTTTTGCTACTTGCAAACCAGCACTAATACTTTTTTGAGCTGATTTGAAAACATTTTCGAACCGATCAATAAAAGACTTTGCCTTAGTGAGTATGTATTTTACACCCTGCACAAGTTTTTCCAAACCTTTATATACCAAGTCTCGAATCTTTGAAAGAGATACAAATAATCATTTGAAAATGATTTTTAAGACAAATATTTCTTCATAATACTAAAACTTCAAAAAAATTTTCTTTCTGATTAGTTTTATGGTATCAGCAGTTGTAATTTAAAACATTAACTAAGTTATAGAATGATATCACAAAATATTTTGAATAGGAACAAAAATTTTCAAAGATATTAGAGATGTACTGAGGGAATTCATGAGAACTGGAAAAAGTTAAGTTGTTGTAAAAATTTATAAGAAACAATTTTTAATATCAAGCCAAAAATTTACAGTTGGGCTGCTGGTCAAATAAAAAGATTGACTATGCTTAAGAGTGTAAATTTACTAGATGGTCTGTCTTGTAATAATAACCATTAATTTCAGCTTTTAACAATGCAAGATCAACAATTTTATAAACAGCTGAAGTGAATTAAATTAACAATGATTAAATTGATAAAAGTGAAATATGATTTAATTAAATTGATAAAAGTGAAATATGATTTGATTAAATTGATAATAATGAATTATGATTTGTTGTAATAATTAACAATGGCTCAATGAATAAATTAATAAAATGATTAGTCTATTATTAAAGAAACTGAGTTAAGAGACTATTTAACACTTTTCAAAGTGTAGACTTAACCTATATTTGTTGAAGTATAATTGGATCGAAGAATAAAACAGAGTTTTAAACATCTAAAGTTTTTAACTTTGTATTTAAGGTAAAATAGACATAGAATTAACAAGTATTTTACAAATATTATAAACTGTTGTTAAATATTTTATAATCCAATTAACAAAAATACCAATTTGCTTTATCAACTGTTTGATTGTATATAGAAACATTTTGAAATATTTTGAAATATTTATACATTATTAGAATTATTAATATTACAGAGAGAAATATTTGTAAAGAAACATTTAGAGGTATTTAAAGATCTTTTAAGTTTTGAGAAGATTAGCATCAACAAGACATCTTTTACTGAAAGAGAAATGATGTTGTAATTGGAGGTGTTAACTAATGCTGAAGGTTTATTTTAAAAGGTGGCTGCTGTTAATCAGATGCCGAAAAAAAATTCTAATAATACTAACAATTATTATAAACAACATACCACTTGCTTTGCTAACTTCTTTTTAACTTTGTTTTTTAAATAAACCAATCGAGCCTTACACTTTACCCCTAAAAGTTGTAAAGAAATTTTTAATCTAATAATCAAATTTAAAAAAAAAAAAACTTGATTCTTCAGAGTACTGCTAATTATGTTAAAGAGCTTTAAGTCAACTTTTTTTATTCTTCTATTTAGGTACAATATCTAATCATACTCTTACCTTAGTTAAAATACTTAAAACTAAAACAAAATATGACCTGAAACAGTTTATCTTACTGTTTTTGTTTACTAAAAAAACTGACTTTCTATTTTATTTTTCTAGTTTAAACATCTTTTAATGAAATATTTATAGAACAATGGTTTTAAAGAAACTAGTTTTGAACTTAATAAAATATTCATGTTGATGGGGACCACTCACCACTTTTTATTGAATATCTTATAATAATATGTTTAAATGATAAAAAGAATTCATGTCTCAACTTGATTTTCGTTTTATCAAATGACACTCATAATCAAAATGAAAAAAAAAAAAATCAAATAATAAAAAGCTTTACAAAGAAAAAAATTAAAGAATTTAATTATTAGAAGACTTTTTATGGTTAAATTGTTAGAGAAACCTGCATACAATCTTACCACTGAATATCCCAGAAGATTCAGAGCAGCCAGCATTAATTTTTTCAGTATATCTCTGTATTTTATCTGCACTAATTTTCATTGCTGACTGCAATAAGTTCAATTTTTGTTCAAACTTGGAAACTGATTCAGAAATGGTATCATACCATTTATCTAAATATATAGAAGGGAACAGTTTTTGATACTTTTATAAACACATGTTTTTCTTTAAATTAAATATGTAACCAATTTTAATAACTATTGCAAGTCACAGATAACAAGATAACAAGTATTTAAATTAACTATGCTAAAGTTGTATTTTCAGAGCTGAAAACAAATTTCATAAAAATCAATAAGACAATTTAAAAGTAAAGTATTATAACTTTTGATTAAAAACGTTTTTTTCAATTAAAAAATTTACAATGATACAAGATTTGTTATAAAATATTAAACTTACTCCAATGAAAAAACGTTTATGATTTTTATTTATACGAGCCATATTTATGTGATGACAGGAAATAAATATTTTAGAATGACAAAATGAACACTGCCAGCTCAGACATATCAATAACATTCAGATTTGTTTAACAACAACTGATTTTGTTCAATACTAAAACTTTTCCAAACTCCAGCAAAAAAAAAAAAAAACATCAACTCTTAATCAAGTCAGGACCAATCAATATGTTAAAAAGAAAAGATATGTTTAATCTATATGTTACAAAGAATTTCAAATTCAAGGTTGATCCAATAAGGCAACACAGTTGAAAACTATTTTATAAAAACATGGATTAAAGTTTTAACTAAAAAGCAAAACATGGGGGATAAACTTGTTATCCATTAAAAAGAACTTCAGAGTTTCCTTAACATCAGAAATATTTATGAGAGCTATATTGTGAAACTGGGAACTAATGGTGATGGAGGCTTCTAAAAAGTAAGTTATGTAATCATTAAAGTTGCCCAATACTAACTGTCATGAAAACATCTTCTCACTTATAACTAAAGATTTTAGGGTGAAACATCAGCTCTTTCAAAAATTTCCTTTTGCCTTATCTTGTGATTTGAAATTAAGGTTATTTTAAGCTGGGTTTTTTAAAAATATAGCTCGTTTTCCCATTATCAAAGGCTCTAATAAAACTTTGATCCTTGATATCCTCCTGGCTATAGAGCCTACTTCTCAGTATTAACCATCTTTCACAATCTTTTTTTTACTAACAACGCAAAGTCCTCCTTTTCTTTTCTTATCTTACTTTTAGACAAATTGGAATTTAGAACTTTTAAACAATAGACCATTTTAATTTTTTATTTTGAAAAAATCTCATTTTTGAAAACAAAATTTTGAAAGTTATATAATTAATTTAATGAAAGCAAATGTTTTGCTTACAACCATGTTTAAATATTTTTGAAATTTTACCCTAAACTTCATGAAAAAGGTAATCTTCTACAATTTATGTAAATCTCCCAAAAATTTAAAAAAGTTCATAAAAAAACTAATGAAAATCAAACATTAGGTTTGTAATTCCCTATTAAGCAAATTCAAAGTGGAAACCGTTCATTAGTTTTAGCCTATTTTTTTAGAACAAAAGCTTTTATAAGATGTAGGAAATCTCAGTAAAATAATTTTTTTTTACTTGTTTTTTCTTTTTTAGCACTTAAATTAGCATCAGCCTTTTTAGCATCTTCAGCAGCAGCTTTTGCAACTTTATTTGCTTCATTGGATGCATCAGCCATTTTTGTAGATAAACATGCTGAAACCTGAGAAAAAATATATTGATTTAATGAACTGGTTGAAAAACTGCACTTGCTTCCAAAGAAAATTTTTTAGTTTTATAAATTTTGTTTAAAACTTTATGTAACAAGATAAATAACACATAAAAAAAACAACTGAGATTGGTTGCACTAGCTGGCTTTTTTAAACACATTCAGTAAACGCAAAAAAAAAAAAAAAAAAAAAAAAGCAAGTAGAGTGATACACTCTGTAAATGCAATACTGTCAGTTGGGCTTTGAGTTCAGTAAGATGTGGATATATGTCTCTTTTAATTAACTACACAGCAAAAATTCTAATGTTTTATCTAAGACTCTTGTAATAAGCTGATTTTGAATGTTTTAACTGATTTGACATATTTTAGGTAAAAATGCTTGTAACTTAACCTACTGTGTTGCCAATAGTAAGGCTCAGTAAATTTGATAAAGTGCTTTGTTAATATAATATTTGAGCTTATTTCATGGAGTGCCTAAAAGAAGATCTGTTGACACAAAGTCACAGGTAAGTGTATCAGCCAAGATATCATATTTGTCCGATTGCAATTTGCCAAAAAATGCCAAAATAAGAAAAAAACAACCAGAAAATGATAACAACAACTTTGTTTATAACATTCTATCAACAAATCTAATCACAAAAGACTATATTCTTTGCTTTGTTTCAGGAGTAAATGGTGACACCAAAGTATGGAGTTGTAAGGGTAAAAGCAGAGAGAAGCTCTTAAGCTTCTTATTTGAAGAACAAAGCAACTGTTAAAAGAAAAATACACATAAAAGAAAGTATAAATAATTCTTATATAAATAATTAGTAAAAAAGATAAAAATAATTAAGCTTTGTATACAGAAAATGCAGCATCAACTAGAGACAGCTTTGCATCATAAGGTGCTTTCACAGTCAAATTTGCTTCAACAATTTTAAATAAACTTCCAGCAACACTAAATTCTAAGCCTTCATTTCCAACATTGATGTTAACTTCAGCTGATATACCAAGAACTGTTACACTTCCACTTATTATGAATTTTGCCTAAACAAACAAAAACATAAGCTTTTTAGTTTTAAACTTAATTCTATATTGTTGTCCATGGTTTAATATAGAGGTAACTTTTAGAATAGAATGATATAAGAAATAGATATGTTGAGAAAGCTAGATATATTGAGAAAGAACATGAGATAAAAACAAAGTATTTCTAGCTCTTTTATTGCTAATATTGCATCTGAAAAATAAAAATTTTTCTTCTACAACACACTGTGATAACATGATTCAAGAGAGTAAACCAGTTTGGCAATTAAGTTTCTGTATAAATTAAATTAAAATAAAGTCCAAAATAGTTGTTTTTGGACTGTTTGAGGAAATCCCCATCTTTTTGAAAGGAAATTTTGCACATGTATTATTTTTGTTTGGAACAGTAGCTTAAAAAAAGAAAAACTCCTTAATTGTCAAAGAACTAGCCATGTAATAAAAGAAAGATACTAATAGATCTATAAACAAGCTATTGAAAAACTGTATGAGAAAAATTATTATCACTAACCAAAGAGGCAGATAAATGGATAAGAACTATTGGTCCTCTAGCTTTGTCACCTATTGAAAACAAACCAAAAGCTCCATCAAAAAAACTTATTGGAGAAAGCTCAGCTTTCAATTGAAAGCTCTGGGTTGGATTGACAATAAGTAGTGCTTTAACTGAATATCCAAGAACATTTACAGTTCCTTGTAGAGTCAATCCTGATGAAATCTTTAAGTCTAGTTGCTTGACTTCCTTTCCTAGAAAATTTAAAAAAATAAGAAAGTTAACTTGCTGTTTTCAGACAAATTCAGTTAAAAACTGTAAACTTTTTCAAACAACTTTTTTAGAATTTAGAAACAGGGCGCATCACTGAAATTAAACTAACAGCTGAAAGTGTTTTTTTTTTTTTTTGGACCCATATCAAATTCAATTCCTTTAAAAAAAAGCTTTTTTTTGTTTTAAAGGAAGCTCAAACCAAAAAATTTTAAAAGCAAGTTTCTGATGAAAGGTAAGCTGTCTTAACAACTAGTTAGATTATGGATAAAGAAGGTTATTGTAAGAGATTTTAAGAAACTGGTTTGAAAAAGAAAACTCATAATCAGCAAAACAAAGCTTTGTTTAAAATTAATTGTTTACCTTTAGGATTAATTGCATAACCAACAACAAGACCATCTGGAAAACCAGTATCCAAAATAACTTGAGGAAGGTTCAAAACAAAACCAAATGCTTCTGCACAAGCTTCAAGTGTTAATTTATTGATACTTGCATAAATGTAGTTATCTGTTGGGTCTAAAAGATTGATTCCTCCAGCAACCTTTGCAACTATTTCTTTACCTTCTATCCCAATGTTTATTTGGCCACTTAGGGCTAAAATTTGCAAAAATAAAGAAATAAATAGCAATGAACAAAGTAAAAATTTATATATCACTTTAAAATAAATCAAATTTATCATAATATATACATTTAGACATAAAATATTAAAACACAAATAAAATTCCAGAAAAAGGATAAATATATTTAAAAAAACAAAGGATAATTATGAGATAATTTAAACAACTTAATTTTTTATAAAATCTTTAATTAAGTCTTTAATATATGACACATTAGTTATGTGAAAAAAAATAGAAAAAAATAGCCACCATCTGTTCAAAAAGAAAAGAGATTATTACAAAGATTAAAGCAAGAAAACTGATTAAAAAACCTTTAGAATGATGAAAAAAAAAGGTCTTTTAAAGACCTAGAAATTTTACATGATCTGATTTATAGAAGCAAATGAGTTGAAAAATATTTATCAGAATAAAAAAAAATTGCAGTTTTCTATTAAAGCTATTTTCTGGAGTAGCCTAAAAAGCAAGAATATCCAATTCAAAAGCTGACTTGAATAGATTTGAGACTGAAGACTTATTTGAAGAGTAAAAAGAGTACTTACTCTTTAGCTACCATGGAGAAGAGGAGCCAAAGAGTGATATGGAACACAACATCTCAGAAAATACTGTGCAATTATGATTAGATGACATAGGGTTGTAAAGTTATTGTACAGTAAAAAAAAACATTCACATCTGCAAAGAACTGAAAAGCAGATTTGAAATGTGCAAAGACTCACATAAAATAGACAGTAAATTAGTGGAGACAAATACTGGTTATATTGGAAAATAAAATAAATATTGAACATTGTGGTTGGATGAACCAATTTTTAATCTGAAAAGTTCATGTAGTAAACTAAATATGAGAAAACCAACTGAGAAACAAAAAAAGACAATATACAATACGTGTGGCTAAGGCTTAATGGTTTAGGAGTGCTTTTCAGAATTTTCTGAATTGGTACTACATATGCATATATATATATATATATATATATATATATATATATATATATATATATATATATATATATATATATATATATATATATATATATATATATATATATATATATATATATATATATATATATATACAGTACTGTGCAAAAGAAAGTAGCACCTAAGAAAGTTTTAAAAAAATGCACATTTAAATAAATATAAGTAAATAATATTGAGTTTTTATTAAATTAAACTAAGATATTTTTTTAAATAAAGCTATATTTATTTATTTTAGTTAATGATTTCGTTAATAATATAATTTTTTTATTAATATTTATTAGATGGTTTCAACTCGTATCATTTTTCACCCACTTATGTTTGCTCATTTATTGCGGACAAGGATCAACACTAGAAATTGATTACATCAATCACTGTACTACTTATTTATTTTGTTTAAATTTATTATTTTTAAATATTTTTTGATAAATAAGAATGTGGCGAAGAATTTTTATTTACTGTTGAGTTCTCGCATTAATTACAGATTTTTTCGTCTAAAAAATTTTTTTTTTTTTTTTCAAAAGTTTTGTTTTATAATAAAATTAATTTTCAGTACTAATAAAATTTTAAAGATATCAATAAATGATAGAAATCGCATCATTGTTTTACATGAAGAGGGCTATAGTCAAGTTAAAATAGCCAAACGTAGGAATTGTTCACGAGCCTCAGTTCAAAAAATAGTTAAAAAATATAATGAAACTGGTGATGTAGTGGATAAAAAGAGGTCTGGTCGTCCCAAGAAGTTAAGCCTATGCAATGAACAGTTTTTAAAAATAACAGCGCTACGAAATCGCAAGAAAGTAAGCGCAGAACTCGTTCAAGATCTTAAAAGAGCTAGTGGAACTTTAGTACATGCATCTACTGTGTGACGATCTCTAATAAAATCTGGATTAAAAGGCTGTGTAGCTATTAAAAAACCTTTACTACGCAAAGGTAATAAAGAAAAAAGATTAAAGTTCGCCAGAGAGCACAAAGAGTGGCAGAAAAATTAATGGGACAAGGTATTGTTTACAGACGAATCTAAATTTCAAATATTTGGGACGAATAGACGTCAGTATGTTAGGCGAAGAAAGGGAGAGGCATTGAAAGAGCCATGTCTAGCATCAACTATCAAACATGGTGGGGGAATATTCAAGTTTGGGGGTGTATTTCAATAAAAGGGGTAGGGGACATTGTTAGAATAACAGAAAAGCTTACAGGTGAAAAATATAAAAATATTTTACATAATCATACTGTGCCTTCTGGATGACAACTGATCGGGATTATTTTATCCGACAACAGGATAACAATCCCAAACATACTTGCAAGCTAGTTAAAAATTGTTTGTCAAATCTGGAAGAGGGAGTGCTTAAAACCATGCTTTGGCCTCCTCAGAGCCCTGATTTGAACATAATCGAACATGTGTGGGACTACTTAGACAGAAAGAAGATGGAAAGGTTGCCAAAGAATGTAAATGAACTTTGGAATGTTCTAAAAGAAGAATGGTATAATATCCCCATCATATTTATTGAAAATCTGTATAAAAGTATAACTAAAAGGCTCCAAGATGTTATTGTAAATAATGGTGGTCACACTAAATATTAATTAAGTCTCTATGTATAGTTATAAATTTAAATGTTTTTAATAAAACTTGTATTATATTGCACAATTTAATAAAAAATATGTTTGTACATATATCTTTGTTTTAATTTCATTTTGTTTGATTTTGCATTTTATCTTAATATATAAAAATTCTCTTAGGTGCTACTTTCTTCAGTACAGTACTGTGTATATATATATATATATATATATATATATATATATATATATACACAGTACTGTACACAGCCCTAATATATATATATATATATATATATATATATATATATATATATATATATATATATATATATATATATATATATATATATATATATATATATATATATATATATATATATTAGGGCTGTTCATGTGAACACAGGAAAAAAAATTTTTTCTCGGATTTGAATGCATGGTTGTTTATTTTGTGCCATTTGACATAGTAATTGACTGTGGAAAAAATCTTTCCAATCAGATAATGTTTAGGGGGTGCTCAATGACCATAAAGTTTTACGAAAAACGTCAAAAACGTGTAAAAAGTTCCAAAGTTCCAAAAATTTCTAGAACCTGGTTAGTTAGATTTTTTCCACTGAAATATTGTCTGATTGCGTGCTATATAGATTAATTAAAGTGCAGCAGATTAACTGTCATCAGGGCACCAGACTAAAAAATGTCTGCTAGTGTTTAAAACAACTGTGTTTATATCATTTTGTTAAAATTTGTATTCATAATTTTAATACTATTATTTAACTCAATTTAGAATTTGTTCAAACAGAATAAAAAGGTTTACAAGTATAAATATTATTTTTATTTGGAATTTCAGTTTGACAACAAATGTATTAATATTTTGATAGTACTTAACCTTAGTAACCTATTACAGAAAACTAGCATGGTAGTCTGGTAGTGTATTGTTTGTTATTAAGTGCAGATAATAATAATTTCTAATTTGAAAATATTTATTTAATTTCTTTAGTAATAATTATTATAATATATTGCTGCAGCTGCATAAACCAACAACTGAATGATAAGTTTGTATAATATGGTATTGAGTTTTGATTTTCTCATAATATTTCAGTTATCATTGAAATGGCAGCATCATCTCGTGTTGCTATCTCTACACGACTTCAAACCAAAATCTTTTTAATTGGACAACCAGAGCCAAATCTTCCAGATAAAGTTCTTCCCTTAACATCTGATGTTTTAAAAACATTTTTTTATCATCTTAATTCAACCAAAAAGTCAGTGCCTGAAAGTCTTAAAACAACTGTTGATGAACTGATTGTTATTTGGAATAAAGCCCGTATTCCGACAGCATTTCATCCGAATGTAGTCTTAAAGTTGAAAACTTTAGTCCAGGAATTTAAATTAATAAAAAAAAATAAATCCAGATTGTCAGATTCTCAGAAATCGAGAGAGAAATCATTTACAGACACCATTGGCCTACTTTTTGACATTGCCCACAAGGATGCTGAAACCATGATCAGAATTGAAGAAGATAAAGAATTTTTATTGGATCAGAGATGTCAGAGAAAAATGGTGATGTTTGGAGAGGACAAAGAACTTTCAAAATTAGAAGAAAGAAATGAAGCAAGGAAACAAGCAGAGAGAGAACGAAAGCTAAAAGAAGAGCAAAGACAATCTGGTGCGAGTGCAATAGTTCCTGTTATTGAACCTTTACATGACGAAAGTTATAGTGATGACAACGATAACGATGCTGTTGATAATGACAAAATGGTTGATAGAGATTTTGAGATAGAAATCCCTGTTTATTACAGACAACAAGTCAGTAAAGCAAGTTCTTCAGGGTCAGCTGAATCAAGTTTAGCAAGTACTCCAAAACGACAATGTATCTTAGATACAATTCTTGACTCGCCTGATGTTTCATCAACATTAGACAGAATTAATCTATCTGACACAAAATTTACTATACTAGCAGCAGCAATTGCAAGGGCTGGTGGACAGAACCTCGATGATGGATCATTGTCACGTTCTACAGTCCGTTGAAAACGAACCTATCATCGATCAAATATTGAAGCCACTGTTCGAACTGAATTCTGCGATTTGGACAAACCACCATTAATCGTCCACTGGGATGGCAAACTGATGATAGATCGTACAAATTCTGCAGCCCCTAAAGCAAATGTTGACCGGCTATCTGTAGGTGTGACAGGTCACAATGTTGACAAAATACTTGGAATAGCTAAACTATCAGCTGGAACTGGAGAAGCCCAAGCAAAAGCAGTTATTCATCTGCTTAATTTCTGAGACATAATTGGTGATGTTATTGGAATGAGTTTTGATACTACAGCCTCTAACACTGGCTCCAAAAATGGTGCATGTGTAGTTCTAGAGAAACATATAGGTAGAAATTTGTTATATTTCGCTTGCAGACACCATGTTCATGAGATCATAGTAGCAGGAGTGTTTGGATCACTATTTGGACCATCATCTGGTCCCAACATACCTCTTTTCCAGAGATTTCAGCAATATTGGCCCAAAGTTAATCAAGGAAATTTTAAACCTCTGGATGACATTCGAATGAAAATACCCCTGGTGCAAGAACTACAAAATGAAGTGATTGCATTCCTCAAAGAAAACCTGCATGTTAAAATGCCAAGGGATGACTACAAAGAAATCATGGATCTCTGTCTGTTAATACTTGGAAAACTGCCTGATCAAGAAGAGAAAAATTATCATTTCAAGATCCCTGGTGCTTATCACATGGCTCGCTGGATGGCCAAGGTTATTTATTGTTTTAAGATTTATTTATTTCGTGAAGAGTTCAAGTTGACCACAAAAGAGGAAAAAAATCTCTGTGAATTTTGCTTATTTGCTAGTCTGGTTTATGTAAAATCTTGGATATCATGCACAAATGCCAGCGATGCTCCAGTTAATGACTTGTTTCTGTTTCAGCAACTTAAGCAGTTTGCAGTTGTGAATAAAACGATTTCCGAAGCAGCAGTCAAGAACTTTCAAAACCATTTGTGGTACCTTTCACCAGAATTGGTCCCACTAGCTTTGTTTTCAAACAAACTTCAAACGGAAGAGAAGCGAAAAATGATTTCCAACATGAAATTTCACGGTGAGAACTGGTCTGAAAGGTTGATCAAATTAAAGAACATTGAAAGTCTAGAGAAGAAATCTCTGGACATGCTGGTGACATCAGTTTCAGCAAGTGCGTTGCGGTCAATGAAGGTTGATATTGATTTTCTGTTCAACAACGATCCAGCTACCTGGAATGATTCCCCAGAATACCAAGAAGGAAAAAATTTAGTATATTCATTGAAAGTAGTAAATGATGCTGCCGAACGATCTGTGGCTTTAATGTCGATGTTTAATGAATCGATTACAAGGAATGAATCTGAAATGCAGAGGTTAATTCAGGTGGTTGAGGATCATAGAAAGCGAGTGCCAGATGCCAGAAAGTGTACTCTGAAGAGTTATAGTCCTCGCTAGCATTAACATTGCACGAACTATAACATTACGATAATTAAATGTTAATTGCTCATATGTTTTTTTGTTTATAATTCGTATTTTAATCAATGACAAAGAGTCAAAAATCCTAGTGTTTTATTTTGGAAAAATTCTGATATAACAAAAACCGCAGAACTTTAGTCGTATTGCAGTATTTTATTTCATTAATTTCTCTGCTAATAAACCAGTCTAAAGTGGATGTGGATTGTAATTTGTATTCAGAATTTAATATTTAGAGATAATTAAAACTGATCAAATCTGAAAAATCTAATTAACCGGGTTTTAGAAATTTGTGGAACTTTGTTACTTTTTCCATGTTTTTCACATTTTTCGTAAAACTTTATGGTCATTGAGCACCCCCTAAACATTATCTGATTGGAAAGATTTTTTGCACAGTTAATTACTATGTCAAATGGCACAAAATAAACAACTATGCAATCAAATCTGAAAAAAAAATTTTTTTTGGACAGCCCTAATATATATATATATATATATATATATATATATAAAGTATGTAGAATTATATATGTATTTGTTGATTACAGTTTAATGCTGAAATATTGTATCAGGAACTTTAAACTGCTTGGTCACAAATAAAACAAGTTAAAATTAATGATTTTACACCTTATAGATGAATTAAGGTTAACAAGAACAATTCATATGCCATCAATTACTGATCTGATATGTTTTTGATATACCATATTTTATACTTCAATTACATTTTATCTAAATCTATAGTTTTTTTGTATTTATATTGAAATAGTCAGTAGCATATCATAAAATTTTTTAAAGTTTCAATATGTGTGTCTCTTACTTTTGGTGGACGCTGTATATTTGAATAATCAAGAATTGTTTGATATCCTGGTGAAAGACAAAGTTCAAGGATGGTCTCTGACTTTTCCAACAGGATTATGCTGTTATAAACCCAAGAAAAAACACCTCATTTCTAGACACTTTATTATTATTATAATCTTATATTGTGACCTTCTTAGAGCATTAAATATTATAGCCTCTTCTTAATTACTTAAGTTTGCAGTTCAATTTCGAATCTTTTATCAGATGTGAAAAACATTTAGTTAAGTAGATCAACTACTTTTGAGAAATTGTATTTTTAAAATCTGTCTTGAAACTATGGGCACCCAATTCATTTTTATAATCATTTCACTAAATTTTAAACTAAAATATAGCAATAAAAAGTTTTATAGCAAACAAAAGTCTTACCTAATTCAAGAGGATTAAACATTGGGGGTTGAAGTGCAACATTTAGTTCAGTGTTACCTATTGCAAGATAATTTAAATTAAAAGGCTTTTCCCACATTCCAGTCATTATTGCTGAGAATTTAAGGGCACCAGATCCTGACAATCCAATTCCAACTAAAAAATAATTCAATAAAACTTTTGTTTCTTTATGTCTTTATTTACAAAACAAACTTAATCTACTAATTAATTTAAACTAATCTTCTAATTAAGTTAAATCTCTATATTAACTTTAGATATGAGAAAATCTCAAAAGTTTCACTTTTTAATTTTGAAAGTGAAATCTTGAGAACAGTTTAATCTTTTTATATAACGCTTTCATCTTAATTTTTACATAATTTTTTAATAACAATGTGGTTGGAAGTTTATCAAGGTTTTAATACATTTAAACATGATTGAAAAGCTCAATTTGTAATGATACCTTTAAATATTAATTTCTCAGGAATTTCTAAGGTAAGCTTTGCTTTTAACATGAATTCATTCTTTAATCCAATAGACAGATCAAAATATGCAGAGTTTAATGTTATCACTTTTGTATTGCTATTTAGCAGTTCTAGAGAGTCTCCATTATATCCAGCTTTTAGATTAAACCCATCACTATTAAAACCAGCTGTAACAAAAAGCTTTGCTCCAGGTTTCATTTTTTTCTTTGCAAACTCACAAAGTGGGTTCTTCATGCAATCCTCTGGAATTCTTAGCTCTCCGCTAAAGTAAACTCCTAAAAATAAGAAAAAAGTTCTGTTTGAATGAGTCCTAAGCTGAAAACTATTTCATTCTAATGCTAAAATTGTAATCAATATCAACAACAACAATTAATGATAATAATAATGTTGTTACTAGAGCTTAGAAGCCTGGGATTCCAGTATTTGGTCATTTTCCTATAATCCTAAGATTACCAGTATCAACCCCAGAGAATTTTCTTCAAAAGAAATTCTATATATTTTTTACTTTTACCGCTAATAAAACCTAGGAAATTTACATGATTTTGTAAATTAATTAGTTTAATTTTATAATTAGCTAATTTAATTACACTGTACAACAATTTTTAACTTTTTGAAAAAAATAAGAACCAAATTAGGTTATCTTTATTAATTCAGACGTGCTGATTCCAAATATGTAATCAGTTATGCTGTAGCACATCACAATTTTTTGAAATAACGATTTAAAGTTGTAATGTAAGATGCATTTTTCTATACATATGAATAAGTGTATGAACATGTTTATTATCACTTTTAACACAAACTGTTTACTTGTATTTAATTGTATTTAGCCTGGCGTTTGAATGCTGCATCGGGTTCATCGTGCTGCAAAGTCCAGCAGTAATCTGCAAGCATGACGGGGCTCCACTTTCCCTTGTATCTGCTTTCCATTGTGGCAATACTCTGATGAAAGCGCTCGCCATTTTCATCATATACATCTCCATTGACAAAGAAGAAGGAAAGATGGGAATGAAGAAAGTGGAGCTTCAGCGACATGTTACAACTCAGTTGTTGATAGGATGCAATTAATCTGTCTACCAAATCAGCGTAATTTGGTGCAATATGTTTTCCAAGGAATCCCTGGCACACCCGTTTGAATGCATCCCATGCTGCAAGTTCATATTGATCCATCGTTCCCAAAACCGTGTCATCCAGCATCAGTTCTTGTATTTGGGGCCCACCAAAATGCCCTCTTTAATTTTGGCGTCACTGATTTTAAGAAATGTGGTCTGCAAATACTGAAATGCTGGTTTGTCGTGATCTAACGCCTTTACAAACTGTTTGATGATTCCAAGGTTGATGGGCAAGATGATCTTCTCTTTATCCAGAGGTTCATGAATGACGTTATGGGAACCAACCTCAAATGTTTCTCGTTGTGGCCAACATTTCCTCATATAATGTTCTGATTTCATCCTGCTATCCCATTTGAAGAGGAAACACATGTACTTAGTAAAACCAGCCTGCAATCCATTTAGTATAGCAACAACTTTCAAATCTGCACATATGGACCATCTGTGATCTCTGTATTTAATTCTGTCCAGAATAAGTGATATATTCACATAGCTTTCCCTCAGGGTTACCGAATGTGCTATGGGAATGGAAGGCAGTACATTTCCAGTATGCAGTAATACTGCCTTAATACTATAAAGTGATGCGTCAATGAACAAATTCCACATAGATGAATCGTATTGTACTCTTAGATCATCAAACAATCCACTGATGTCATTACAGAAGCAAAGTTCTTCATCCATAGAGAAGTATTGCTGCAGTTCCCGTAATCGCTTTCTAAATGACGACACTCTTGCATCACCAGCCAACAGATGCCACTCCTGGAGACGTGAAGCCAGTAATTCACTCTGTTGCTTTTTTAAATACAAATCTTGAACGAGATCTTTCAGGTCAGATCCTGTTATGAAGTGGGGTTTATGCTCTGTATCTTCTGGCAACTCGTAACTATCATCGTCATCAGTATCCTCGTCTGAATCAGAACTGTCCGTGTTTGGGATTTCCGATGGAGGTTCAGGAACAGGGAGTTCAGCCGAATGAGGAACAGGACGAATAGCTGAAGGTAGATTTGGGTACACTATAGCTTTCTTACCCTTAGAATTGCGACCTGATATGTTAACAGAACAGAAATAGCAATCTGAACAATGATTTTGGGGTTCACGCCACGCCATTGGCACCCCAAATGTTGGTCCTCCACCAGTCCTGTTTGCCCACGAAGATAGTGAACTAGCCCACCTCACACAGCATGCATGAGGCGCCCAGTTCTTATCCTGGTTGCTGAAGTATAGTTCATACAGTTTTTTCACATGTGGTGTCAATCTTCATCTGCATCTCTTTAAAGTCAGTTTGCCACAAATGTAGCAAAAGTTGTCGGCTTGATTTTTAAAAGTTCTGGGCATTTCTTGTTTCAATATACACTGTATTATATCTATATATTACTTGGCTAACTAAAGTTTATATAAAATAAAACAGACTTACATTTACTCTAATACAAGGTCAAACAAATGCAAATAGGTGTATGATAAAGAAATGCTAATAAATAAATCATAAACAACTGCTAATAAATATATTAAAAATCACATTGACAACTTTCATAGTGAAAATCGAAAATTTTAAAATGTGAATTTACACAAAATTGGTGGGTCACACAACAAAACGGACATCATTTTCGTAATCTCCAAATAAAAATACATAAGGTAGTGTCAATGGCATTTCCGTTTTTTTTTTCGTTGTTGTACAGTGTTATTATTGGATAAATGACATGTTTTGCTCGGACAAATTTGGTATTGAATTATTATTATTTTGTGAATAGCAAGTACAGGAAATTTAAAAGCAAATAACTTTCTTATTATGTGACAAATAAGTTTGTGGAAATATATAATATTTTTTAATAATTATTAGATTATATACAAAAATTAAAAGTTAAATAACCAGATTGTGTAAGAATTTTAAAATTGAAAGTAATTTAGGTGATTGGAAACATTTTCTACAAGATGACATGTCAGACAGCAATGTAAAAATTGGTGGTTCATTAAAAGATTTCCATTTAGAGAGGTTGTTTATGCATAACTTTTAAGCCAGAAGTGCAACCTCTATCTATTCTATCAGCAGCATCAGATGAACCACAAATGAAGAAATCTGAGCTAGTAAAATACCTTTTAAACAAACAAAAATCACTTCCTGCTGCACTTGCTTGCTGAAAAGCATTTGATGGGCATTCATTTAATGGAATTTGTCCTTTAAAAAACTTATGTGTCTTCCTATCTGCCATGGGGTTAAGAAATTCAATTTCAGTAAACACATAAATCAATAATCAAGTTATAGAAAAAAAAACAAGGTTCAATTCATCAACTTAATGAGAATTAGAAAACAAATCTATTAAATATATGGACATTGTTTTGAAATGATTGCTAGTTAAATACTAACATTCATGGACATGGGGGTTCTTCATCTAAAAAACTTACCATATTCTGCTGGAATTTTGCTAAATCTGTCAAAATTTGAAGATGAATTTTTCTGAAGAAGAAATAACTATAGTGCCTTTTTCATTTAAATGTAAAAAATCTTTTGGCAGAAATTTATTATCCAGCTATGTAGATATGAGAAATTGTCAAAAATAACAAAAGAAATAACATTATTTGAAAAAGGAAGTACATGGGAGAAATATTCAGAAAGAGCTCATTCTTTTTTATTGACTTTATTGACTAAATACAAGGAGTGCTGAGTCTGAGTGGGCATTTTCTTCTACTAGGTGTTTCAGTTTAAAAATGTGGAACTGAACTTGATGGTCAGCATTTGCAGATGCTGTGAGTAGCTTGTATAAAAATTATAATGAGATTTAAAAAACAAAAGAATCTTTTATCAAAGACAGAAGTCAAACAAAAGAAATTCAAAATGTTCAAAATCTCATTAAGAAATGAATACTTAATTTTTTTTGACAATTTTCTGGAAATGTATTCATTATCATTTTAATAAAGCATTTAAGACTTTTCAGGAAGAGAATTTTAACTGGGTGCTGCAATTTGTCTTTAAAAACCATTTTACATTTCATTCACAACTTAAGGATCAGGTTGAGGAATACAAGAAAAAAAGCCAAAATGATGCTTCCTAACACATAATATGCAAAAAGAATAAAAAAAGGAAGCAACAATATGACCTTTTTTAATGGTGATGCTAATGAAATTGAATTTCAGGGAATTCTTAAATTCAAGATTGAGACATACTTTCCTTTTATTGAGAAAATCAACCACATAGCATATGAGAGAATTAATCACATAGCACATGAGAGAATCAATGAAATTTTTGGAACAATCGCCAAAATTAAAATAAAAAATCATTGCTCAAAACTAAAAAAAGACTTAAATAAACGTGAACTTTTTTAAAATTCCAGCTATTTAAATATTACATTTCAAAAGATGAACAATTTTACTGAATTTTATTCAACACTAAAGAGAGACAACATGGAATCAACTTTTCACCAATTTGAGACCATTGAAAGAAAATTTCTTAAGAACTTTTCTTTCAATGGTCTCAAATTGCATTGGCCAGCAATCATTTTTAAAACAAAAACTTATCAAAAATAAGCTCCACTCTAGCATGTTACAAGAATGATTGAACTGTCTGTCCTTAATGTTGATTGAATCTGAGATTCTTCTCAAAATTGATCTTGATATTATTGATGAGTTTTCAAGAAAAAAAAAAGCACAAAAACAACATATGAATTCAAAAATTGTTTTAATGTTTACCACTTAACTGTTTTATTTCATTTTTAAAAACTTAGAAAAAGCCTTTAATTTGGGTCTGGATAGCCTTAAGATGGCCCTAGTACCTTCATAATTCATAGATTTCTTGTCCTGGTTCAAAAACTTATGAAGTGCAATACCATTACATATATACACTATGATTGAAAGAAAAACAAAAAGAACAAACATTTTAAACCATCACACATACATTCAGTACCAATTATTACGATCTTGTGCTCAAAATAAGAATAAAGTTTAAACAATTGCTTACACAAGGTTTTTTGAACTTTTGAACAGATTAAAGGGTATTATCAAAATAAAAAAGTGAATAAAGATGGTGAAAAATTCATTTGCACAAATGCTAGTTGGTTTATGTACAATACTTATATTGTACACTCTTGTTTAAAACTGAAATACTTAAAATCACTAGATTACTCAGATACTAAAAGTAGTGGCAAAACTACCTTCAAGTGATTCTATTCTTGTTGCTTATAATCAGCAAGAAAAAATTAATGCTGATTTGCATAATTTTTGCATGATTAGGCAAAATTGTAAGAGAAAAATAGTCAACAACAAAAAAACTAAAAATTTGAACATTTACAAAGTATTAAAGTACCTGTTCTTTCATTAATAAACATATCTTTAATTTCTGGTGTTTTAAACTTGTTTTGGTCTGTATTAGAAATAATCAAGGCTAAATGAAATATTTAAACATTTTTAAAACAAGCATAATAAAGATTTTATTGAAATAAAACATTAGAAATGAGTATATTGAATTTTTTTTTTAAAAATTGAACTTTTATATTGAATTTCTATATTGAATTTTTATATTGAACTTTTTTTTTAAATACATTACTACAAAAATCATTACAACTAAAAATCATTGCAAAGTGAGAATATTGAGTTGTGAGATGATACAAATATAGACTTAATAATATTGTACTAAATATACATGTGTACTATACATCTGCACTTGAAAATATGTGAATTTTCATCAGATAAGTTAACAAAAATTTTATTAAAAAAATGTTATAAAACTAAAACTTTTTAAACATTTTGTTAAAAGTGTCCTTTTAGTTATTTTCATAAACTTTGTCAAGTTTTTATCAGACAAAGGATTGGTGAAAGTGATTATGTTCCTTTAGAACTCTAGACTAATTGACTAATAAAACAGTTATAAGATAAACTCACCCATATTGAGATCTACCATCCAATTAGTTCCCATTACAGTTTTTTGAAAAAGATGTTGTATAATGTAATCTACTCTGATGTTTTTCATAAGAACTGCCAATCCCATTTTATATGAGCTGAACTCTACTGAACTTTTTTCAACTGTATTCTTCTTTGTATCTGTCATATATATTTGCTCAGATTCACCATCCTTTAGCACAGAAGCAACATCTTTGTTTTTAAAAGTGGAAAGAGGTTTTTGAGCAGCTTTATATCTCTTGTTGTCTTTACCCTCCTGAATTAGAAAACCCTCTAACTGCATTCCCTCCCAACTGAATAATATGGGATTACCAATTAAACTAAAAACAAGAGTTTTTTCATAGCTCCAAAAGAATTTTAGTTCAAAAAGCTAGCTTAATTTAACTTTACAACAAAATTTAACAAAAACATTTTGCAAAAAGAAAACTCATAATTATTGTAGCAGCATATTACAAGTCATTTCTTCTAAAGGATCTTATGAAGAAAATATTTGGTGCTTTCTTAAACATTAAATTAGGTCATGTTTTCTTAAATTTTAGAAAACATGTGGTGCTTTTTTAAATTTCAAGAAAGCTTCATAAGAAACTTATTTATAATTTGATGTTCAAAGAGTCCCATTAAATATAGTTAAAGCCCCTTTTATTTTGCAATATTAAAAACATTTAACACTAATTTATGCCTGAAAGAAATAGTAAAACAGCAGAGAATAAAGAAATTAAATTCTTTAATTTTTCAAATCTTATTTGACATGTTTAGCAGACATTAAATAGAGGACAGCTGTGTGTGTGTCTGTGTATATATATGCCTATATATATACACATACATATACATATATATACATATATACATATATACATATATATACATATATACATATATACATATATATACATACATATATATATATACACATATGTATATATATATATATATATATATACATATATATATATATATATATATGTATATTTATAGATATATAGAGAAATTTATATATACATATATATATAGATAAATATATATATATATATATATATATATAAATATATATATATATGTATATATATATATATATATACATATATATATAAATATATATATATAAATATGTATATATATATATATATATACATATATATATATATATATATATATATATATATATATATATATATATATATATATATATATAGAGAGAGAGAGAGAGAGAGAGAGAGAGAGAGAGAGAGAGGGAGAGATATTTATATATACATATATATATATATAGATAAATATATATATACATATATATAAATATATATATACATATATATAAATATATATATATATATACATATATATAAATATATATATATATATACATATATACATATATATATATATATATATATATATATATATATATATATATATATATATATATATATATATATAGAGAGAGAGAGAGAGAGAGAGAGAGAGAGAGAGAGAGAGAGAGAGAGAGAGAGAGAGAGAGAGAGATATAGAGATATATATAGAGATATATATAGATATATATATTTAGGAATAGAATTATTGCTCTGTACACCCAGTATGTAAAAATGTTAAAGATGAGAACCCTAGAGATGAGCAAAGAAACCATGAGCCAAGATACTCAAGACTTCTTAGACAAAGCCAATGTTTTGTTTTCTATACACAAGGAAAACATTTTCAAGTTAATTAGCCAGGATCCTAGAAAGGCTGTAAAGGAGGATTCAATTTTTTGAAAAGACGTTTGAAAGGGGACATAGTCAAAATGTCCTACAAAAATGACAAAACATTTGCTGAAATAGTTGAACAGCTGAACTTTAGCTGAACAGCACTTATTAAAACAGTTGGAATTATTAAAAAATGATGTTCCGGAGATGAAGAGCTTTGACAAAGAACAACCAAAACCTTTTACACAGGTCTGTCTCCTCTCAAAGATATCAGATTTTGTTTCTCAGGAGTCTGATCTCTTTTTTCTCCATCTTGATACAACCAAAGATGACATTCTCTCATGGAAAGAAGAAGGAATGTCAAATTTTGAGAAAAATCTCAATAATAAATCTTTCAACACATTTGTGTCCACTGTACGTCATTTAGCAGCTGTTAATGACAGGGCTGAAAGACACATAAAATTGGTGCAGGATTTCATTGGAAGGACACATTTCGAAGACAGGCTCCAAGACACAATGATGGTGGTTTTAGACAACCGGCAGAAGGTGTCTAAACGTGCTACTAAACAAGACTTGAAGAATATTTAGATAAAAAAATCACATTATGCCTATATTTTTATTTTTGAAATATAGTTTTTTCAAACAAAAGTTTAATAATTCTTGCACCACCTGTTTTTTTTTTTTTTTTTTTTTTTTTTTTTGTATTCCCTAGTATTTCATTTTAAAAAACATTTTAAAACAATGCAATTATAACAAAGAATAAAATAATTATAAAATATTTTCAAAGTTGCAGTAAGAATAGCAGTCAGAACTAATGAATTGGATGATTAACTTTAAGTTAATTTGAATTTTTTATAAAAATATTGAACATTTCAATAAACAAAAAAAACTCATTAAAATTTATATGCAAGTTTTTTCTAAAACACCTTCTTCAGCTAAACAGTGACTTTGAGCTCGGATATTTTTATGGTGGTCTACTGGGACCAAATAAGAAGGATTGACATAGTACACAATATAAAGTTCAAAAAATTTTTTTTCTGGGACACCTTAATATATATATATATATATATATATATATATATATATATATATATATATATATATATATATATATATATATATTTATATATATATTAAAATGAAATATCCTATAACCATGATGAATCAATACCGAATTTCTTGTAACCCTCCTTCTCCTAAAGTGGCAGTTATTTGAAGATCACATATCCCAAAATTAAATGATTTTGATTTTGACTCAACATTTTTAACAAGATCACTAGAACCAAATGTTTGCATCAGTTCTTCAGATGTCAAAGAAGCTACTGATCCTAATAATAAATGGAAATATTTCTTGACATGTCATAGTAGGAAAAAATATTAACTTTTTTTTAAGTAAAAAAACAGCTTAATAAGAAATTACTTATAACATCTTCATTACAACTTTTACCTGATAGTTCAAACACTTTTCCCTTCTTTTCTATGCTAACTTTTGCAGTTGCTTTAGCAAACTTTAATGCTGCATTAAGTTTAAACTCAAAATTACCAGAGACATCATACAAAATTTTGAAGTAAACTTCTTTTAGGGTAAATATCCTGATCACAACATCATCTGGAACAGACAAAGCAATATCCACTTCTTTTGTTTTTACATTTACATCAAATGTTTCAAACTTTATACTAAAAGCAGACTTAAAAATATACTTTTGGAGCATTTCAACTGCTTTTGGAACAAGTGCTGCCAATATGTTCATTCCATCATTGAACAAATCATCAGGGAACTTAAAAGATACCTTATTGTCTTTAATAAGAATTTGAATTGAAATAGATTTTGATATATTTTCTAAATTGGCAGCTGTTCCAGTCTTTTTTAATATCTCTTTAATAGGAAAAGTTGCATCAATTATAGCACCTTTAACAAGACCCAATCCACTCTCTACAGATGCCTTCATCAGCTTAACAAGCTCTGGATCACCAAGTTCAGTTATATCTTTATTTGCATACTGTACAGCAAGATCAACTTCAACATCTTTAATAATCTCAATATTATTGATATCTTTTCCAACTATTAGCGATAAAACTTTGAGTGGTTGCACATTTTTCAATGAGGCAACTATAGCAACTCCAGTTGGTCCATCCGCTGGTTTTTGAACAACAAGAAATGCCTTAATTTCACCAAAACCAGTTATACCAGTTGCTTTACCACTAACTACAAGCTCATATCTACCATCTCCATTTCTTGAGCCACCTATCAAAGGCTCCTCTATAACTAAATTGGAAAACATACCTCCAGCCTTAACAAGATCTTTCTCTTTATTTGTACTATCATCTTCCTCACTATTTTCTTTAAAAACTTGAGTATTTTTTGTTGAAAATATTTGATAGAACTCCGCAGCTTTAATGGCTTTGGAAGATAATTTAAACATTTCTGATAATGTATTTTTAACTTTAATGAGTTCCAAATTTAATGACTGTGTACCAATTTGAACTTCTCCATTCAAAGTGAACTCAATATCTCTGTAATTAAATGAACTCTTCAAACTATTGTAGTTAAAGTTGAGCTTTAAATCAACTTTGACAACCTGAAATAATAGAATAAATAGTTCTTCATACAATATTTAGTACATTTCAAATGAGTAAAAAGCCCAAATTTTTGACTTATATAAAGTACAAATTTACTAAAAGTAATAACAGATTTTTTTTTAGATTTTGTATGGCTTTTGTAAACACTTACAAAACTTATACTTTCTTTGTTATCATGAATACATTGACATTAATTGAAAGGAAAAAATACCAGAAATTAGGCTGGGATATTGTACATTTAAAACAATTTGAATTATTTTCTATTGCTTTGCCAAAATGTGAAAATGTTACCATTTAGTTTAAGTTCAGTTAACTCTTGCTTTGATAAAAAAAATGGTTGATTACAATATGAATGTATACTAGTTTGAAAAATGAATGATTCCTTATTACCATAGAACAAAAAAAAAATGAAACCTTTAATTTTTCTTCTATGATGTCAAAAGGCTGTGTTGAACTGCAAATGAAATCCACCATTCCATCATCTTCACCACATGTGCCTAAAGTAAACTTTTTCACTTTGAATGATCCAGGAGGAAATACTTTTGTTATGCTAGCAATATCATTGTCACCAGCAGACTTGCTTGCCAGCAAGTTATAAACTTTGGTAAGTGACAAATTCTCTTGACATGAGTCATCAGGTATAAAACTCCAGAGACATCCATCTTTGGAATTGCTTACTTTACAGCCTAAGATTTCATATTCTGTTCCGCTCTCTGTTTTCTTGCCAAATAAGTCAGCAAGACTTGGAATTTTATCTAAATTTAAATGATGAAAATTGCAAATATATTTTTGTAATTACTTGTTATAAGCACTAATTTTCATTAAAATAAAGTATTTGTTTTTCATAAAAAAGTATAATTGGTTTAGGTTTTTAAAATCCTTGGTTTCCCTGAACTTCATTTAGGATGAAAACCATAGAAATCATGTTTCTTCCTGTGTGTAGAGCCTATATAGAGACTACTAGCCTTTTTTTTATATAAAAAGTAATTTTTAATCATATTATAATAAACAAATTCTCATTTAAGGAGGTTAAACTACTCAGGAAAAATTTTGGATCAATCAGATGATAGGAAGTGATCTCTCACAACCCCTCAAAAACTGTGGCCTTCCAACCTTCCAACTTTCAGACTGGATTTCTTCCCTTGATGATTTCTGTCCTTACCTTAAATCTAATTAATTCAACATGTAAAGCTTTATGGACCCCTAAAAATATGCTAGACCATCCTCATATCAAATGTTTCTGCTGTATTGGCATTAACCACTTTTTGGCTGTAACTTGTGTTGAATTAGAGTTTCAAGAATCATTATGTCAAGTCAACTCCCTGTGAGAAGCTTTGCTCTTTGGAATATATACTTTGAGATAAAGACCAACAATTCAATGCTAGCAACTCTTGTATGTTTCCAGATGAAAATTTGTCATTCTGGCTAAAAGCCAACATTGCCATGACTACATAGGCACACAAGGGTTGTAAACAATTGTGCAGCTTAGGCAGTAAAATTGGCTACCAACTTTAATTAAAGTTTTTATAAAAAATGACAACTAGTACTATTTCCTGTGTCAGACTGTTAAGTACATCACAAACCTCTGTTGACAAGATGTAATTGATCAACTTGAATACCATAAGATAACGATATGACATTTAGATAATGACATTTAGACTATTGCTCTTTTTTGTTAATAACATAATCTGAATGTAAAGCAATTTATTTTAGTCTATCATTTTTGGTTTATTTATCTTAAAACCACCAAAGCAAGGATCAGATTCGGACATTAGCTTAGCATCGTTTTTATAAATGATATTATTGAAATTTGTTATCAAAATTAGTCAGGGGTTTTCGAACATTGAATGTTATTGATCAGTATAGTTCATTTTGTAAATTTTTTTTATGTTAAATTTTTCCCGATACCCGGGAAAGAGTGTGCGGTAGGGCATCCCATACTTTTCAAAAATCACCTTTTTTTTTACCATAAACACTAGGCCCCAAGTATTTTTTTTGCTCGAAGGTGGTATAAATGTAGGATCTGTTAAAAAGAAGCTGATATTATAAAGTCTTCATTTGCAAAAATGGACTTTGTTGCTTCATTTTCTAGACAAAAAAATTAGCTTTTGGCGAAAATAAAGTTGTAGCGAGTCGCTACAACTTTATTTTCGGGATGGCAATCCCGGGATTTTGGGATTCCGGGATTCCATGCAAATTTTTGATACCGTAATCCCGGGATTTCTCACAAAAATTTCCTGGGATTTCGGGAATGTAATAAAAGAAAAATAAAGATAAATAGGGATTAAGTTATTAAATTATCTGTACATTATAAAGTGTCTAGTAAATATAATCTTTGGTAAAATATTTATTTCATAGCTGTATTCTCCTTTGCAATGATTTAATTTAATTTTGAATTTTCGGCTTCATCGTCGCAGAATTAAAGAGCTCGATCTGCTTTTTTCATATTATAAGTTTTAATTAACAATTCATAATAATAAAAAACAAAAAATTGAAAATATTTATAAATAATATTATCGGTTTAATTATGAAGCATAAATAAAAAAAGAGTTATAGCTGAAATTATAAAAAATGACAGGAATAAAAACATATTAACTAAGAAAAGTTGAAAGTTAAATTCTCACAACAGCAAAAATTAGATAGAACCTTACAATTCTTATGCGATGAAATCTATGCGTGATTCTCAAAAATTTTTCAACAACGCACAGTGAAGCGAAATTGTCAAAAAGCGGCCAAAACTCAAAATTTTGTAAAGTAAGAAACGTTTTTATTAAATTATTCTTCCAATTCTCTGACTAGGATAGTAGACATGAGAGAACCAAAATATATATTTTTCTTATCATTTGATATTTTTTCTAATAAGCTGTAAAAGTTAAATAAAAATGGTGCATTAAAAAAGTTCCACTTATGGCCACTTTTTGAGCTTTTCGCTTTATAGTGCAACGGTTTAACTTAATGAAGTTTTCAAAATACAGAAGGTTTTTTAAGTAAATAAGCTTTTTTTGCAGTTATTTAAAGTGGTAATCATTTTCACAGTAACAAATTCAGTTAGAATAACAGATTTGATAAAGAAACATAAGTTGAAATAATTTAAGAACTTTAGAACTTTAAAAAAAATTGAACTTAAGTAAATATCATGACGAACTACGCTGAATTCAATAGCACAAATCTGTTATGGAGACATTTCTTAAGAGGAACAGATGAAACAGCCATGTGCAAAGTTAGTACATGCAAAAAAATATTGCAAATTGCTGGTGGTTCAACTAAAGGTCTACATTCTCATTTACTGTCTAAACATAAACTTAAAGTAACATTGCAATCGCAAGTTATAAAGGAAATAATTGATCAAATATCAAGAGGCTCTAAGTTTTCCTTGATGTGTGGACTTCTTTTGGAAACTTCAGATACATGAATGTGAATGTACATGAGTTGAAAAGCTATCGGAACTTAGGTTTGATTCGCATTTTAGGGTCTATGCCAGTAGAAAAGTGCGTTTCACTTCTAAAAGAAAGAATCCACAACTTTAAAATAAACCTTGAGGATGATATCATTGATATTACGACTGATGGCGCAAGCGTTATGAAGAAACTTGAAAAAAATTCTAGAAATTGATCAACAATTATGCTTTGCCCACGCTCTACAACTGGCATTTATATCAGTTCTTTACAAAAAAGAAGCCAGTCACTTGGAAGTTGATGAAAGTTTAGATGATTAGAATACTGCTTTTGCAAATTTAGATAACAAAGATGATGATTACAATAGTGAATACGTTTATGAAGAGGAAGATTGTACTCGAGATTCGAACGATTGATTGTTAATTAATGAAACATTTGAGGTTACAATTAAACATCAAATTATAGGACCTATTATAACCAAAGTCAGGAAAATTGTAAAAATGTCCCCAACAAAAAATGTAAAATGTCCCCAACAAAAAATGTAAAAGGTCCCCAACAAAAAATGAAAATTATTTACAAAAGTACGTAAAAATTGAGTTTGGAAAGGTCATCCATTTAATCATGGATTGCAAAACCCGATGGAGCAGTTTGTTGCTTATGCTTAAAAGATTTGACAAATTAAAATATTGTGTTAAAAAGGCATTTCTAGATTTAGAATTGGATTCCAATTTTGATAATTCAGTTAAGATGAACGAAAACGAATATCGAACCATATCAGTACTTTTGACTCCCGTTAAAGCAACTGTGGAAGCACTTTGTCGACGAGACACAACTTTAATTACAACTGACACTGCATTAGAGTTTATGTTGACCAAAATAAAACAACAACAATCCGAAATTGGAAAACAGTTGTATGTCGCTTTGAGTCACCGAATTAAAGAGAGCAGAACACCATTAAGTAGCACAGTTTATTATGAAGATAATAAACTGTGCTACTTAATGGTATTATGAATACCATTAAGTAGCACAGTTTATTATCTTCATAATAATGGTATTATGATAAACTGTGCTACTTAATGGTATTATGAAGATAATAAACTGTGCTACTTAATGGTGTTCTGCTCTCTTTAATTCGGTGACTCAAAGCGACATGCAACTGTTTTCCAATTTCGGATTGTTGTTGTTTTATTTTGGTCAACATAAACTCTAATGCAATTCGGTCAGGTTACTTCATCGAAAATCCCAGATGTTTTTGTATACAAGTGCCCAAATTAAAAAAGTTATAATAAACCTAATAAAGCGTCTAAGCTCGGCAGATATAATTACATCAGCAGACGTGATTAGTGATAGTGATGCTCAAATGAGCGAGAATTTATCAAGCAAGGAGTGTGAAAATAAAATCAAAACAGTGAGTGAAGAATTAATTGAAGTTATGGAAAAAGGATTGGCAGTAACACAAAGGGTAGAAAGTATAACTTCTAAAATTCAAAGAGAAATGTCGTTATTTGAAAGTGGTGCCACAAGAGGTAATCATCTTCAAAAAGCATATGATTATATACTACCTATACGGCCAAAAAGTGTGGAGTCCGAACGAGCATTCTCAGCGGCTGGGTTTTTATGCTCAAAAAATCAAAAGCGGTTAAACAACGAAATGATTGATGCTTTCATTTGTTTAAGGTGGTACTTTCAAAAATGAATATAATTCATGTATACTCATGTATACATGAATTATATTCATTTTTGAAAGTACCACCTTAAACGAATGAATTCATATTATTTTTACTTATATTGTGTTATCTTTTTAATGCATTGTTTTATAATTTAAATTACTTAGGTTAGTTAGTAAATGAACTATTTTAGTTAACTAAAAAATGAAAAATGATTAATTTATTAATAATATAATTGTATTATCAATAAATTAATCATTTTTCAGTGTTTAATGAGTACTTAAAAATTTGTTCTTCACATGCTTCACCGCCAATAATTTTTTCTGCTTACTAATTGATCTCGGGATTTCCCGGGGATAAATATCTCAATCCCGAAATCCCGGGAACGAGAATGTCCGGGATTTTGCCACCCCTAGTAGCAACCGCAATATAAAAACCCATTACACTTCTTGATAAAATTAAACTTTTTAACAAACGCAAAACAAAGTTTTAGAAAGAGTACTAATAAAAAGTGTTGATCTTAAAACCCATGTTCGAAATTCATGTTTTATAAAGTATTACTCTATACAATGACTAAGTGGTATGTTTACCTTGTACTGCAGCACAAAATAAAAATATCAAGTAGCCATTATACCAAATAATTTAAGCCACCTTATGATTATTCTTTACATTTTAGCCTGGAAGTTCCATGACAGAAGCTGCAGAAAACTGCTGTAAACCATATCAATTGCTTCTCATACAAGGAAATATTAGCAACAAAGTTCTATCGGCAAAAATTGCTGCTGAAAAGTCCTTAATTACAGCTGGGTCATCAGTTGAAGAGGGTTTTGAACGATTGTTTTAACTTTTTTGGCGTTTCAACTTGAAGTATACAGAAGAATGTGCGCTTTTTTAAAATTGTAGTAGTTAGTTTACAACCTTGGAGAAAAACAGCCACTTTCAGCATCAGTTTATCAGCTTCAGACGATGTTGAAGGTAGTTAAGAAACAGACACTTAGTAGTGCAAAAAGACAAGACACTTAATATTTGGTGATATATTATTTAGTCTCTATCTTATTTTTAGTAAGTAGAATTTAGTATTTAAAGCTGAAACTGAATTAACATATAAGTATTTCTGGAAATTCTAAAAATGTAGCTTTTTTTTTCAAAAAATTATAAGCGGCATTGTAAATACAATTTTGACTAAACTTTTTTTTTTTGCTGATACTATCATTAGTCATTAAGAAGAATTTTATATGTGAAATTCTATTACTTACATATAATCTTCGCATTTGATTACATATAATCAAATAAATATTCTAAAAGCTACGTTATTACAGTTAATATTAGTAAATAAAATAATTTCGCTGCTAACATTACTAAAAAGTAAATGCTAAAAGTCTTTTCTTTAGTGTAGTAATAGGCAAATTGAAACGTGAGAAAACGGAACTACTATTTTTAACGGGCTTGTCTGCAAACTTTGCGTAATGTTCCGTAAAAATAACTTAACGGACTGACACTGTTATGTATTGAATCTGTAAGTTTCATGGACAACTAACTCAGCTAAGAAACAAGGAACTACTCCGTTAAAAATTCCTTTAATCTTAATGGACTCTTTTTTTAGAATGCATATTTACAAATCAAGGATGTCAAATTTATAGCTATTTATCAGGCGACTATTGAACAAGTCAATATATTTTAAAAAACATCATTTTCTCAAAAAACTCATGTTTACTTTTACTTTCAACATCAACTCGCTTCTCTGAGAGCAAGATTTGGAACTTTAAGAGAATTTAGAAAAATGCATGAAAATAATAACTATTTTGATAAGATTTTTATGTAAAAAGTCTTGTTACCTCTATTAACCTCAATCCTTTGTTTACCGTATTTTGAATATTTTGCAGAAAATCCTTCAATCACAAAAAGAATTGTTAAAAAGTGAATCAATGCCGTCATCTAAATTTAATTGAAAGGAGTAAAACTAAAATTTAAAGGAGTAAAAACTAAAATCGTATCTATCTATCTATCTATCTATCTATATATATATATATATATATATATATATATATATATATATATATATATATATATATATATATATATATATATATATATATACAGGGTGTCCCAAAATTAACGCAAGATTTGAATTTGTTGCCATTTGTGCTGTTAAGTGTTGGCAACCCTAAAAAAAACACTTCGACAGCTGACAACTTAGGGTTAGTAAAAATGGAGCGTTACACGATAGAACAACGTGTCTTCATTATTGAACAATATTTCAAAAATAATGAAAGCTTGGCGGCTGCAGTTCGAAAATTTCATACAAAATTTGGTTGGAATAGTAATTTAACTTCATCAACTGTGAAGAGATTAATTGAGAAATTCAGGGCAAATGGATCCGTTGGAGACGCCACACACTGGTCGTCCGAAAACAAGCCGTTCAAATGTCAATATCGAAGCAGTGCGTGAGAGTGTCGGTGACAATCCAGGAACCTCAATTCGGCGTCGTGGACAAGAATTGCAAATTTCAAGAAGTTCTCCACGGCGTATACTCACTCAAGATCTGTGTCTCAATGCTTATAAAATTCAATTAACACAACAACTGAAGCCTAATGACCATGCAGAGCGAAGAGAGTTCATTGAATGGATTATTGAACATCAACTATGGATGCTGATTTTTCGAGCAAAATCATCCTAAGCGATAAAGCACATTTTCACTTTGATGGCTAATCGCGAAAATTGCCGCTTTTAGAGTTCCGAGAACCCACATGTGATTGTCGAAAAACAAATGCATCCACAACGTGTTACTGTTTGGTGTGGATTTTGGGCTGGAGGCATAACTGGACCATACTTTTTTGAAAATGGGGAGACTGGTCAAGACTGTTGCTGGAGCTCGATATCGTGACATGATAACACAGTTCTTTCTGCCAAAATTGGATAATATTGATGTGGCAAATATGTGGTTCCAACAAGACGGTGCCACATGCCATACAGCCCGTGAAACAATTCAATTACTGTATGAGACATTTCTAGGTCGTGTACTTTCTCGTTTTGGTGATCAGAAATGGCCCCCTAGATCGTGTGATTTAACACCATTAGATTTCTGCTTATGGGGTTATTTGAAATCACAGGTCTATGTCAACAAGCCCACAACCACCATTGCATTAAAGGATGAGATTCAACGCTGCATCAACGAAATTCAGCCACATTTATGCAAAATGGTCATGAAAAATCTCGACAAAATGTGCATGCAAAGCCGTGGAGGCCATATGCCCGATGTGTTATTCCGTAAATAACCCTATCCTATGTACTTTATGATTCAATAAAAAAATAACAATCAAAAGACTAAAAATTGTGTTTTCTATTTAATTCAAATCTAGTTTTTAGGACACCCTGTATATATATATATATATATATATATATATATATATATATATATATATATATATATATATATATATATATATATATATATATATATATATACATACACACATACACACACAATGAAATAAATGATAGTTACCTTCTGCCTCATTACAGATCTTCAAAATTTGCAGAATATGACCTTTAAAAGTGCCAGAAGGAGATGAGATTGTGGAAGATCTCATTTGAAGCATAATTGTTAAGACAGTTGTGTTCAGTTTCGAATGCCTCTTTAGTTTTGCAATTTTTCGAATGCCCCTTAAGTTTTGCACTTTTGCATTCATTAGATGTCCCGAAAGATCTTTTGTGAATGAATTTATGCTAAAAATCACTGGAGAAAAAGCGCTGAATGCCAACATGAGATTATTCCAATTGCAATTCGACAATTAATAACTCTATTTGAGAATAACGCTCTTAGCGCAAAATATCAACACTTTCGTCATGGATATCGTAGTATTAGGAGTTTTTAAAGAACCAAGCGTCTATTAAACCAACCGATTGTTAAATAATTAGCAAATTTAGTTTAAGGTTCCAATTCGCTACAACGAATTTGCAAACACCGCAAATTGAAACCGTCATTTCCAAAAAGCCACAAGTCACACTATTTTCGAGTTTCACTTTTTTGAGCAATTTTATTTATTGAAGTGTTATATTTCCTTTGAAAAAGGCACATTGTCATATACCACAAGTCAACTTTTAAGGCAAACGAAAATTAAAGTCTGTTTAAAAATGGCACTAGTTCTGGAGTTATGCCCCTTTCACGTGAAACGAAGCGCAACTGTCAGATGTGGCATCACTTTGTCACGAAAATGGAGAGCCGTGAGCTTGCTGAAAATGCTTATAAATCTAGAAAGAGAGTGTCTGGTATAACAAACAGTGAAAAATATAAACATGCCAAAATAAAAAAAGCTAAAATTGCTGGAGAAGCTCATTAAAGTCACAAAGGGAATGATGTGGCACCAAGATATACAGGAGCTTCTTGCAGATTAGTTTTTCCATCTTACTATTTTGTTTATCAACTCGTGTTTTTTTGCCACCAATAATTGGCAGTAAATTATTACCTTGAGGTAATAGTATAATTATTACATTATTACCTCAAGATAATGTTTATCGTTTTCTTTACTTACAGATGCAATTCAAAATGTATAGAGCTTACATCTGAAGATGCTGTGAAAAGTACTATACAGTTTGTTAACAAATTTGATAGCAAAAACGCCCTAGACGCATACTTGCAGTCATTAATTGAAAAGGAGGATATACAGAGAAAACGTCCTAGATCTGAAGAACCTAAGAAAAAATAATTTACTTTTAGACGTTTATGTGTTTCCTTAAAAAGAAATGAGAAGTCCATAGATCATAGAGATAAATCTGAGGGATCACGGTGCAACGCATTGCCTGGTGATACATTATCTAAGATCTAAGTACGAGAGCATATCGAGTCATTTTCTGTTAAATATGCGCACTATTAAAATAAAAATGCATTATCTTATTATTGAGACTAGCAAAAAGCAACCCGTAGTACGGGTTATGGTCGGTCTATTACTTAATTTATAAGAACTGTTTTCCACAATTTTAAGTTGCGAAACCTTAACTAATACCCTTTCAGAAATACGCCTTCAAATTGAAAAAATTAAACCATCTGTAAAATTAAAATAAAAAGTATGCGGAGGTAAAATAATTTACTAATTATTTAACATCATTTGAGTAATTTACAACTGACATAGGTCATATCAGTGTAAGGCAGAACCATTTTCCTCGATATAACTAAGTTTAACACAATACGTTTTTAGTTACTAACACAAAATAATAAGACTTCATCATGCTTTAAATTGACGAAAAAGTAAAGCTAAATTCTTGTTATATTTTTTATAACATGAACTTTAATAAGATTAATATAAAGCGAACGCAAATTATACATGAGTTATTAATTTTTTGGTATCCCCTTGATACATGTTTCTTTAAAAAAGGAAATTGTCTTTTAAACGTTAAATGCACACAACTAAATAAATTTGTTAAAAATAACTGATCATTTGACCATTACTATATATGGCACTAATCTGACCATTTTTATATGTGGCCTCTTTGTTTCAATAGTTTTTAGTAAACGGTAATTCGCTACCATTTACTTAAAACTCGTTTTGTTACTCGAAATTTAATTCTCTTCAATATTTTGACATTAATAAAGGATCTCCCTTCCCCGTTTTTGTCTTAATGGTGGTCAGGAGAATAGAGTTGTTTTTATTAAGAGTAATCAAGTTTTTGATGAAGACCTTTTACCAGAATAATAAAATGTAAAACAATTATTTACATGTATAAGAATTTTTTCTTTCCTCAAAAGTGTTGCAAATGCAAACTAAGCTAATTAATTAGTTAAACCCCTTACAGAATTTAAGTAACTCAATATTTGACAAATGCGCAAAACTACAATATTCAGCCCCCGTTTAAAAAGATCCCCTAAGTTACGTACAACAAATTATTAGGCATAAAATAGAGAAAACTTTAAAAAACTGAACTAATTGCATCATTTATTTATATCATTTTAACTGACAAAAATTTACAACAAAAGGTAATCAGGTTTTTCTTTATAAATCGTATAAATGCGTCAATCGTAAACCTTAAAGAAAAAAAAAAAAAAGGAATTATAATACCATAATTACAACAACAACACACACACAAAAAAAAACAAAAAAACACCACATAAAAACTGAAAAGCGATTTACCTATTTATAGTAACCTATTTTGACATGGCAGTTAATATAAACATTTATCAAAAATGAAACTATAAAATCTGGTTTGAAGTAAAAAAAGGAAATTAAGATATAAATTTTTAGCATAATGTTGTCTTGGCTTTTAGTAAATAAATAAAAGCAGTAAATTCCAATAATGAAACTACCTATTATTCATTTTTAACAATAGACAACAACATGAAGGTAAGCCAAGCAGTCTATCAACACAAAACATCACAACAATAACACATAACAATAGAATATTTACACCCTTGATCCTAAAATCCAGCGAAAATAACAAACCAAATTAAAATATGAAAGACAAATTTAGAAAACCAATTTAAAGTTAACTAAACATATCTTTTAACTAAGCATATAAATACATAAAAGTATATTTGTTTTTTATATTCAATATTAGTTATTCAATTACTTCAAATTTAGGCAACTAAAACATTAAAGATCAAGGTTGCATACTCTCTCATACAGATTACGCTAAACATTAACAGACATTACTATGTGCTTCCGGAATAATTAAAAAAGGCTAAACAACACAACCTAGCTCTAAAGCAGTAACACTGCCTGGCACTAAATGCTGCCAAGTCACACCTCGGCTGTAAGTACACCGCTTGGCTGGCAAGGTTATTAATCTTGCTCAACATAATGCCAAGTCACACCACTTTGAAAACATGGAAACAACATAATAGTTAAACATATATACAACTATAAACAAATATGGTTTTATATAACACATAAGCACATTTTATAACAATATTAAATGACATATATTTATTAAAAAACTATGAAAAAAAATTTTAAAATAATAAATAAAGTTATACATACAAAATGTGCTCAAAACCTACAAACATTAAATTTTCGAAATGAAAATCCAAAGACTATAAATTAAGAACATTAGAAAATAAAACCCCAACTCTATCAAATGTTTGACCTAGACTTTTATTAATTGTCATTGAATAAGCCAATCTGACAGGAAACTGCCATGTTTCAGAACAAAAGGTAAATTAGAATCTGATGGAGCCAACTGAATTCGAGGAACAAAAACCTATTTACCACCATAAACACCTGTCAAAACCTCTGCATCAATATAATAATTTTGAAGAGCACAAACTTTCCTTCAAGTACCATTGCATAACCCAGCTTTGAGATCTAAATTTCTAAGTAGCATAATTACACAACCATTTTTCAATTTTCAAGGAGTTAAGCTGTTCAAAAACTCAACAGGAAAGTTATTTCTTTCATTAAGGTCATCAGTATCAATTTGATCAGCACTTAAATAAGTTTTGACCTCACCCGACAGACATTCAAGCACTTCTTCATTGATTGATAATGAATCAACATTAGTTGGTGTTAAAATCACGCATTTAGAATAATCATTTTGATCAGTATCTCCAAAATCTTTTCAACAATCGATTCATTTTCTCTAATGATGCACTGATTTGGTATTTTAATGCATCCTTTAAAAGGATCCTCCCCTCTTTGACAGGTATTGTTCCATTCCCAAGTTTTAGTAGCCATTGGGAAAATTCACCTTCCCCATCATGTACTCTCATATTTTCAGTTGATGCAAACTTCTGCAGCCATTGCCAATGCAAAGAACATTTTATAAACGATTCTACTATTTCAACTGGCATGTTTAGGTATCATGGATGTTTCATCAAGCAAAAACAATTTAACTTGTCTTAAAAAATGCCTATGTATAGAGTTAGGAGTTACATTACATGTGCTATTATCCAATATTGGAACAGGAAGTTTGAATAAGCCATGCAATGTAGATCCATTTGTAAGAAGAGTTGCTGCTATGCCAGTCCATGCAGCTGTAGCAGATTTAAAGCCCCTACTTATGGTTTCAACAATCAAATAATTATAAGTAAAGGTTTTTCCACTACCTGCTGGTCTATCCATGAGAAACAATCTAGAATGTTGATTTTCTACATAGCATTACATACATTTAAGTGATTGACATTAAGCAACAGTCTCATTTGATTGGCTTCGTCAATAGATTGTTGAACATTTTCATCAAAATTTTCTAGATTTAAGCCTATAAACTCATCAATAACATCTATTAACTCAAAAGATAAAAACCATCACAGCAACAACACACAACAATAGCACACACCATAAGTTAATATAATATGTATATAAAATAACTTAAGTAAGATAACATTCATATATAACAAAACATAAGTTACAACCAATGGATCCATTTGGAACTCCATCTCGTCGGATTTTTCTCGGTTTTTCGGAGTTTGAGAGAAATCAAGAAACCTCGACGGAACTTCGACGAAGTTTTTAGAAAATATCAATTTTTACTCGTAAAATAATAAAATAATTCTTATTTTATTTCTACACTGCTTTTACAACAGTTCATATTGTTTTAAAAATATAAGTGTTATCTTTGTTCAATATCAACACAAATTTACATGGCAAAGCAATTAGTAATGCACAGTGGGACAGGTGGTGGTGGTGGAAAAAACCTCAAAAAAAAACTTATTCTATTCCAAACTATGGTATTTCAAGCCCAGGATTGTAAACATTTAAGTAATTAAATAACTAGATAAATAACAAAACAATAAGCCATGACTGAATAATCACTCTTATTTATAAACTTTAACATTTTTATAAATTAAACAAAATATGCCATAACTGAACAACAAGTTGTAAATTAAAATATTATTATACATGTAAAAAAACAAAACAACAACGGCATAATTTAAGTATTTCAAGCCAAGGATTGTAAACGTTTGAGTAATTAAATAACTAGATAAATAACAACATTTTTCACCCAAATCAATAATGGTCTACACAGTTATTCCTTAAGTTACATTCTTTGCCATTTCCAGATTTTCAGATAGAAGCACTAACATATCAACATGTTCCTGATTCAGTCTTGAGCGTCTTGGGCTAACAATGTACCCTGCAGTACTGAACACTCTTTCAGATGAACAGCTAGATGCAGCAATGCAAAGGTACTTCCTGGCAAACTCTGATAGTTGAGGTAGAGTACCCATATTTGTTTTCCACCAGATAAGTGGATCATCCTCAGCACTGACCTCAGACATCTGATCGTACACCAAGAATTCACCATTTATCTCGTCACTTGCAGAAAGAGGTGCATGACTTGAGGATGCTGGCTCTCCTTTTTCTTTCTTTTCCCCTTGTATGGTGGAAAGCAGAAACTTTAGGTCATTTTTGGATTTTTTTGATGGCCTGACTTCTTTACTTGACAATCCTCTAGACACCCAAGATGCAATTCCTTCTTTTTCATTTAGAGAGACAAAGCTGTTCTTAAATCGTGGATCAAGGCAGGTTGCAGTGTTCAAAAGAAACCGTAGCTGCAGGTCATCATAGCGATGCTGAAGATACTCGTGTATCTTTTCCTTCATCTCTTGGGCTAATGCAGAGTCACTTTGTTCATGACTGAGACACTCAAATATCTTCCAGAGTAACGGCAAGACTGAAGACAGGGTGGTATGTTTTTCCCCGCTAAGTGCATCAGTAAAGGGACTGAGTGGCTTAAGAACTGCTTTAACAGTTTCTAAAACTGTAATATCTGAGTCTTTTGGCATCAGGTGCCATTTTTTCCTGTCTTCAGCCAGGACAGTACAGACAACCTGCTGCTGCTCCAAGAAACGTTCCACCATATCGTATGAAGAATTCCAGCGAGTGGGTTCATCATGAATGAGTTTGTGGTCTAGAGAGGACAGACCTTTCTGTTTCTTGGTCAGCTGGTGTGAAAGTTTTGGGGATCTTGTAAAGGCAGAAATAGTTTTTCGAAGCCTTGACAGCACTGCAGACACCCTGTTTATGTCTAATGCCTTATTTACAGCAAGGTGGAGATTGTGTCCAAAACAAGGAATCCAGGTGTAGTCCTCAAAGGCTTTTTTGTTATTTGTGGCATTGTCTGTTGTGATGCCTGACATTCTTGCAATGTCCAACTTCCAGTCTTCAAGTTTTTCTTCAAAGGCCTCCTTCAAACTTTCAGAAGTGTGGTCTGTGTTGAGACCACAACAGCGAAGACACCAGGATTGCAATTCCCATGATTTAGTAATGTACTGCAGAGTTAAAGACATGAAAGTGTCTGCAGTTCTACTTGTCCAAAGATCTGTTGTGCAGCTGTAAAATGATTTGTCTCTGAGATGCTGGATTATGAGGTCTCTGGTGTCATTGTACATGCGGGGAATCTCAGTGTACATAAAAAAGTTTCGACTTGGAAGCTGGTATTTTGGGTTGAAATGATGGAGCATTTGTTGGAATCCACATTTTTGAACTGTATAAATGGGCACTTTATCAATACATATGAATTCAGCAACAGCTAGGTTCAGCTTTCTTGCCTCAGGTGAGTTTTTGTCATATTTTTGTTGTCACTGAAAAGCTTCTGTAACTGTTACTTGTTTATAAGTTTGCGGGGGTGTTCCATGGTCTTCCTCAGCTTGCAGCTGTAAAAGGAAAATATAATAAATATACTTTATAAGTATAGAAGTCAAAAATGGGCTGAGTCTGAACATATGAAACATTAGTTTTTCTCTAAATAACAAACCTCAGCTTTTATAATAGCCTATATAATAGCTTATATAAAGCCTATATAAACAATTTTAGTAAATAATTAGTACTTGTAAAAAGATTAAATATTTTAAATTTTGTTAAAAAATACTTTTTGTATAAAATTGTTTAATCCTTTACACGGTAGGTAACTACTTAATTTCTATTAGTAGCACCATGGAAGTAAAAAAGTAAAGGATTAGAAGGATTTTCCCAATAATTAAATATAATATATGTAGTTTTATTTATTTTATAAGTATGTATTTTTTATAATAAATTTAAAACTGTTTCTATAACTAATTTTATTTCCATTTTTATAATGCAATAAAAACCTTTAATACTTTAATCGAAAAAACTATACATAAAACTTTATTCGCTAAAACATTTTCTTCGATAAATATTTTTTATTTTTTTGGAATTTTTTTATTTATTTTTTTGAAGAAGGAAAGAATCAGCAAAAATATATATTTATATTATCTTTTACTAAATTATAATTTTTTTTATTAATTTAAATCGTTTAGAACTATTTTTAATATTAATTTTATTAACAACAACGACTTTATTCAAAACATTGAACGCTGTTCAAAACTTTTAACGCTTAAACATTTTAATTAGAAGTCACTTAAAAAGTTACATTTCACTTTTGAAGTCACTGATTTTATTTTCTCTGAAAAGTCATTCTATTAAAGACATCAAAATCTTTTTTACAAAAGACTTTTTACAAATAACTTTTTACAAACGACTTTTTACAAACGACTTTTTATGAGCGACTTTTTAAAAACAACTTTTTACAAACGACTTTTTACAAGAGACTTTTTACAAAATCTTTTTTTGTAAAGACTTTTTACAAACGACTTTTTACAAATTACTTTTTATAAGAAATACTTATTAAAAGAAAAGTCTTAACAATAGGTTGTAAAAAAACGTAAAAAAAGTATATATTTTTTAAATTTAATTTTTAAGCTTATTATTGTTCTTTTAGTCTTTCTGTAAGACTTATTTTTGGCTGTTTATTTCTATCTGACTGGTTCAGACATTCAAATTAAAATATGATATATAATTCATAACAGAAGCTCTATATCTGAAATTAGTTTGAAACTTACCTGCTTGAACTCTTTCATCAGATCCGGGTGTCGGTCTTTGAGGTGTTTTATTAAGTTCGATGTGTTTCCTCCTTTTGAGTGAAAACTTCGGCGACATCGTTTGCAAATGGATTTTTGATTATCAATGATATTCCCCTTGTCATCAGCCGCAAATCCAAAATATTTCCACACATGGCTCTTTCCTCCTTTTTTCTCAACAAGTGGATTTAGAGCTACCACATCAGCTGCACCACCGGTCGCCATTTCTCAGCAGTTTAATAAAGAGGACGCGCTACTGCACGCATGCGCATCAAGGAATCAGGTTTGAACGGGTCTTCGGTACTACCGGTACTTAAGAAAACTTGGTACCGTGACGTTTGCATTTTTTTAGTACCGACTTGGTACCGAAGTACCGGGTCTTTTGACAACACTAAATAGAACATACTCGTACTTTTCCATTGTACTGTTTCAGAAACTCTTTTGATTATAATAGTATCTTTTTAATAATAGAAGTTTTTAAATCCACAAAAATCAGTTGCGATATAATAAAATGTAATGCATAATAAAGTATCTTTTTTTGTCAAAAAGCAAGAATTTTTTAATTTTTAAGCAAAGATATTGTAAACAGTAACTTTTAAACTATTATGCATGTGTGATATTAGTTAATGTATTTTAACTATTTAGTGTTTACCTTTACAAAAGAAAATCAAGATCATTATTTACAATATATACAAAAACTGGCCTTAAAATAACGAGGTAAATTTTAAACATATAATACTTTTTTTTTTACAATAATGTTGTATGTCGCATGATCAAAATAATTAATCCACCTTAAGTCTAATATTCTTTTATAGAGAAAAATTGTGGAAATACTTTGATAAAATTGTGAAGCGTGGAAATACTTTGATAAAATTGTAGTAAATGATAAGAAATACGGAGATTGCAAAAAATGCCATAAAAGAATCGCTTGTCCATGAAGCAGCACAATTGGCCTAATTAGTCACATCAAAAGTTGCGAGAAAATAGATTTAAAATCATCCAGTTCCAGACCAGTTTTGACTAAGATATCGTTAAACTATCTTCTTGCCAAGTTAACAGCTCTTGATGGATACTCGATTAGGTCCATAACTCAATCTGAAACACTAAGAATGCTTTTTTGAAAATTATATGCATAGTTTGCCCAAGTCAGCGCCCACAATTTCAGAAAAATTTAAGATGTTTCATGCTGAAGCCAAATGTTTAATGATCGCTGAATTAGCTGCATTGAAAGCAAAAGGAGAAAAATTTGGACTAACAGGTGACGAATGGTGTAGCAATAGAGGTAGAAGATACTACAATTTAAATGTTCATCACGACCGAACATATTGTTTAGGAATGGGAAATTGCCCTCTCCTAGTTCTGCCGAAACGTTAAACATTTTAAGAATGCAAAAATTAAAAGAATTTGGTATAGATGATGAAGATGTTGCAGGTAAAACTATGGATGGCTGTAGCTGGATGGTGAAATTGGGTACCATGTTTAAGTTTCCACATCAAATCTGCCAGAATCATTCAATTCATTTGAGTGTTTGTGATTTGCTATACGCTAAAAAAGGTTTTCGCGAAATTGTGAACAAAGAAACTGAATCGGATATTGAAACAGAAACAGAAACTGATGGAGAGACTAAAGGAGAGTTTCTTATTGACTATTCGGAGAATGAGATTGAATATGAAGAAAATATTGAAAAAAGTCTACAGAAACTTCGAATACTAATTAAGTTTTTAAAATATTCATCGTATCCATATGAAGTTCTTAAAAGAATAATACACAAAGTTTACGGATCTTCGCATGACAAAGGACTATTGCTTGACAACCGCACTAGATGGAACAGTGTTTTTCAGATGATCAAAAGATTTTTGGACTGCTTAGAAGCTGTAAAAAAAAATACTCGAAGAACTAAACTGCTTAAACATGTTAGATAATATTGACTTGGATTTCTTAAAATCGCTGTCTGACTTATTGGAAGTCATTGCTGACGCTGCAGTTTGATTGGAAAAACCAAATACAACAATTTTGGAGTGTGACATCATTATGGAAACGTTAGTAAGGAAATTGAAGGTTGTAGAAACTGACACCAGTTCTAATTTTGCAGAGGTGTTAATCTCCAGATACGAAAATCGTAAAAACATTATGTTGGTATCATTAAGTCGTTATTTGTACAATCCTGATTTTTTTAAAAATAAAAACCACACATTTTTTAAGCTTCCAAAAAAGATATTCAAGTTTATGCTGCAAAATTATTTGATCAACTATTTGCAACAAAAGAAAATAGTCTCCAAACAAAATCAGATGATCGCGCTAAAAGCAAACAAGAAGAACCATCACAATCGACATCTTTTTTTGTCGAAATTCAAGAAGTTTTATATCAAAATCAATCAACAGCTAAAAAGCCAAAAAAAAGTCAAGACCTTCACCGATCAGTTAAAAAAATACGAAGTGACTGGTGTGAAATCAGAAGCAGTTTTAAAATTTGAACTAGCCATCCACAGAATTCAAGCAACTTCCTCAGAAGCAGAAAGAGTTTTCTCCTCGTCTTCCAGATTTGTCACTAAGTTTCGTAGTTCACTTTCTGATGAAATGATAAATGTTTTCATCTTTTAAAAATATTATTTTAAAAGATCTTCAGAATAAATACTTTTTTAATATTCTTTTTTTAGTTTTTACTTTAGGTATCCCAAGAAGTCTTTATTACAGAGCACCGCCGAAGGGCATTTAACTGAAAGTTCACGCCTTCTTCCTAACCGATGCTGGTTAGAAAGCCATTTATTAGATAAAACTTGTTCGTTAAAAGATTGCGATAAGAAAAATATTTAAGTACTAAGGAATATAAAAATATAATTTTTTTAAAAATTTATTATAAATTATAAATCGAAGTATATAAAAATAAAAAAATTAAATATAAGAACAATGTTTAATTATCAACTAGATAGTTTAATTTTTTAATTTATAACAAAGTTTTATCGAAGCTCCGATTTTTTCTCGACTCTGACGGAGTTTTTTCTCGATTTTTCTCGACTCCGGTTTTTCTCGATTTTGGATCCTCTGGTTACAACATTATGCAAAATGTTATTAAAATACATTATTGTGTTTTTTAGAATAATTTTTTAATAATAAAGGCTTGAAAACAGCAAGACCTAAAGCAGTAACAGTTTGACACTAAACACTATTGTGTAACCCTCTGTTAAAAGTTCATCACCTGGCTGGCAAAGTTGACAATTCTTGCTCTACATGTTTACCAAGTCACAGCACTTTGAAAACACGGAAACAACATAATATAAACACATGTACCAACTATAAACACAATAAATGTGTTTAAATATCTATATAAGGTTAAATATATACCTTATATACATATTTAAACACATTTTTAAAACAATTATATAACACGTATTAACACATACACAAACAATAAAAAAACATTTTACATTATTATAAAAACACATTGATGAAACAACTTTAAGGCACTTATTACCACATACATATCAAAAAAGCATATATGCAAACAATAAACGTGTGTAAGCAAAAATTTAAAAAATAACGCAAGAAAATTTAAAAAGATTCAAAGTAAACAAAATATATATTTACAAACAATACTCTTTACCTTCTTTTTTTTTTCTTTTTTTTTTCTTTTTTTTTTTTTCATAAGAACTGTAATCCTCATAACAAAATTTAACCTTTACATACAATAACATGTAACATGCCATGTCAGTGTTGGCACAAAATTTTAATTTATTTTTCTAAATTTTCTAAAAAAGAACAAAAATAGTTTATAGCATCACAGAAATTTCAAAGTAGTAATAACCATTTTATGGAAATAGCATTAGTATAACTTTAAATAACATCCATACCACTATAGAAGATTTTGTAATTGAGCTGCAATTATGTATCACGTGATATAATGTTTTTCTCGGGAGGGCAAAAATGTAAACAAAGCAATTATAAACATATAAACATAATAACAAGTTAATAATCAAACACATTTTCAAAAATAAATATAAATAAAACATAAGTGAAGAGAAATTTAGTAAAGAATATTTTATTTATACACCTTAAAGTCAATAAAATAGAAAAAGATATGAGCAGATAATAAAGTGAAATTGTGCTTATTAAAGCTTATTAAATTGTGCTTATCAAAGTTTTTGCAATAAATTTGTTTATTTCATATTAATTTCAAAGCCTCAAGGTTTTAAAAGAATGAATTAAACATAATGACTGATAAGAAGGAACTAAATGATTGACTGATTTAATATAAATCATGTAACACATGTAAAGAGATATTATTCAAGAAAACTTAACACAAAGTGGACATTGAGCACATGTAACAAATCCAGTCTAGATCTGCTATTAATTCCTAGTCTTTTTTTTTTTAATTTTGAAAAGAACAGTGGAACCAAGTGCAACATTTCACATTAAATACTGCTACATTCATTAAATTCATTAGCACTGATTTCTGGCTCTTCAAGTATTAGTTTATCACAATTTCCACAGAATGTTATAGGTTTTAATAGTAACAATGCTGGAGAAACATGTTTTGTAAAAAATATCTAAACTTGTTTTCAACTTATACCAGAGCTCTTGATCAAATTTCACTACTTCAACATATAAGTTCTTAAGTGTCCAAACAATAAAGTATTCTAACTTGCCACTTGTGATAGCCATTTGGGAGTTAATGTGTGTGTAATATTTATAACTCATTTAATGATATTTGATCATTTTTATTTGTAAAAAAAAAATCACATTCAATAACTCCTTCTTTAATTGTTTTACTAAAATTTAACTCCCAAACACCCTTCATTTGCATACTAAAAATCTGTCTGAGGAACAAGCCAAACAAGGTCTTTCATAAAAAATAAAGAGACCACCTTTTTCAATTTTCAAATCAGTGTGTTTTGATACATGGCCTGCATAAAATTTTTTTATAGGATCTTGCTTATGATCAATTCCTCATTTGGTAAAAGCGGTAATAAATGTTTTTATATGAGGGTACAAAATATCAGTAACAAAATTTGTTTTAGGCTTCTTAGAACAGGTATTTTTAGAAAGGGTGTTAACTTTGGTATATATACTGTGATGTCTGGATGCAGTTATCCTCCCCTTTCTCATTTGAAACCAGGTATTGCTTTTGGCTTGATCTCTTTATTATATCCTACATTTTAAATTGTTTCTTGGGTCAAAATCATTTTTTCTAAAAATATCTTGCTCAAAGTTGTTTCATCAATGTTAAGTTACTCAGAAAGTATTTTTAAAGATAACTCCTCAAGATCAGGATTACTTTCAACATTTTCACCAGATTTTTTTATTTTTGATTTAAATATTACAACAGAAGGCTTGGATATATGAATGTTATTTTAAAAAGTTTCAAATGAACGTTCATTAAAGTCATGATGGCTTTATTATTAATTAATTCTAGGATCAAGTTCTTGCAATGCTTTCATTTGTATGTTTTCCTCTTTATTATTATTTGTTACATTATTTGCTATTCTTTTTCTAACAACTAGGTCAGTTATTAAACAGGGATTAATATCTTTTCGAGAAGATATATTCCAAACACCTGCTTGTTCAGTGCATGTTGGATTACACCAAACTTTATAAGCATATTCCATTTTGTAAAGGGCGGCAATTAAATGATCACAATATTCAAAAGCTCCACCTATACATGAACACCAAGCATCGTTATTACTAAAAGTAATCCAGAGTTTTCTTATTTCATTATGAAAACAAAACATCTTTTTTAAACCTGAAGTGCATTATAGGGCCTACAAAAACACTCTCAAAAAATGAAAATGCTTTTTGGTCTTTATACTTGCCAATATATTCCAAATCAAATTATTTTTTTTAAAGATATACGAAAAAATATTTCTTTTCTGTTTTCCATAGGAACAGAGTTTGGGTCAATTAGATCTAAAGCTTTTAGTTTGTACGTATATTATTGCTTAAGGTTTTTCTCCTGTTCTTCTGCTGTTTCTATAACTTCTATATTTAGTTCCATTGCAGCAAATGTTCTAGCAACAAGCTCGACTTTACGTCCAATAGTACTTAGCCCACGAACAGTTAAAAAAACTAATCAGCTGTTTGACAAATAAATTCAAGAAATCTTTTGTTTACAATTTTGCTCTCCCAAGAAAAACATTACACCACGTGATTCATAATTGCCGCCTAATTACGAAAAGGTCTATTTTCCTTCTAAAAAAGAAAAACTAAAACAAACAAAATATAAACGATATAAAAAATTTAAATCCTTTCTACTTCATCTTAAAAAAATGTTTATATAAATATTTTATACACTTACTTCAATTATAATACAATCTTAACGATGATTATTTACCTTAATATGATTCTTTATGTAATATATCTAAACTAATAATTAAGTTCCATAAGGAAAACAGTTTTTATTCGCTTATGGGTACTTTCTCCAATGACCGCGTGCATTTAGAGAACGCGCTCTTTCAAAGCCTAGTAACTAATGACGAAACGACGTTAAACATTTCTGCAGGAATTATATTACAGAAGAAGATAAAAAACTCGTTGAGAAAATTATGCACACTAGGGTAATGACTTTTTGATTTTTTTTCTCAAACATTATTTCCTGTAGCACGAATGAATGAACTTTTGCCTACTAATGACTAAAATGACGTTTATTCCATTAAAATATTGAAAAAGGTCACGCACAAACCATCTTGAAATATTATTTCTGAAGGCATTTTAGCATTTTATGTAATTTTATTAACTATATATATACTTACGTATATATATATATATATATATATATATATATATATATATATATATATATATATATATATATATATATATATATATATATATATATATATATAGTAATTAAACCGACTTGTGTATTAAGTCATTAAACCGACTTGTGCATAAATTTATGTATCAGAGAAATGTATAGAGTTTTCCAGAACATCGTATATCGCTGTGCGCCGTCAGCCATGAAAGTGACGTCACGGTGACAAAATTGTTCGGGAAGCTTCTATGGAGTTCTAAAACTTTCTTCAGCTGTTTTGCAGCAGGGGCGTGTCTAGGGGATGTCTGCTACGTCGCTGGACATACCCAAAATATGAATATATATATATTTTTTCACAACTTCAATATTTTGTTGAATAAATATGATGCGTCGGTAGATAAAAGCAAACAGAGCGAATAGTTATAGCAAACTAAAGCAATAATTAAGCAAACTATACAAGGTAAATTGTTCGAGCGGATGGTAAGAAGTTATCAATCCGGGATAACAGTTAGATTTACGGTTTGGTATTTTATTATAGTGCTTGTCAAATCGAGAACGGTCTAAAGTTTATTAAAAAAAAACGATTTATATATTTAAACGGAGGTTATTTTAATTTTTGAGTTAAACAAATGAATAAGAAACTTGAATGGACATACCTTTTTTTATTAAGTTACAAAGTACTTCATTTTTTAAATATTTTCTTTTATTAATTAAAAAAAAATAAAAGTTATTATTTCTTAGAAAACAAATTTTGGACTTCCCCTTCCTATCACACCCTGAGTAAAGTTTTGATCAAATTCTATTGATATTTATTATTAGGAGGAGAATACTATAATTAACAACAAGCATATATTAAAATATATCAATCGACATCCCCAATTATTTTATACAAAGCTGTGTATCTTTTTAATTAATTGCATTTTGATCAATATAAAAAGATAGAAAGGGTTTTAAACATTATAAATTAAATTCGGACTTCCCTTGATACATACACCTTGTTTGGTATGTGTTTATAAAACATTTCTTAAACTTAAAATTTAAACAGTTTAATTATTTGCTTAAAATGTTGACTAATTCTCAAGTTCAAATAGCTCTCCAAACAAAATGCCAATCGGAGTTAGTCCATTGGAAAGAAAGATTGGAAAAAAATATTTCTTGTTTTAAAGACAAACATCCAAATATGAATGTTGTAGAAAACATTAGAGGTTTAGACACCTTTTTACCAAAGACTTTTTCAGAAAAACATTGTGGCAATTTCATTTGTTTAAGGTAGAAATATTGATTTCGTTTCAGTGATTTTTTTTTTATTGTAAAGCTTTCTTTTATTATTTTTAAGCTTTCTTATTATTATTGTTAAGCTTTTTTTATTGAACATTTATAAATTTATCTTTATATTAAATCCAATGTAAAAATAACAATAATGAACTAGTTTTCTTACAAAAATATTTTTTATTGAAAACATTGCAATTGAAAAATGTAATTGTATAACTATGTTTTTATGTGCATATCAGGTCTCAATCAACTGGAAACTGTCTGTACAGTTCTATCTCATTAGTCATCACTGGGAATAATTCTGTAGTAAATGATTTAAGATTATTGACATCAATCGAGCTTTTCTTAAATGCAGACTTCTACTCAAACCATCCATCTTTTCAATCTGTTTTTTGTAACAATAGAAATGTTTTTCCTTGTTTAAAAAACATTCTGTCGTTGTCAGTATCAAAAAATTCTTTAGATACAAGAAAGGAAGGCAGAGAGTTAGTACAAGAAGAAGCTGTTCATAATTGCAACGATAAAAACTGGTCCTCTTTCCTTTGTGTTCTTGGATTATCAAGCATATGTGGAAAAAAAATAGAATGTCTTTACCCAGATAATGGCCTTACTAAGTACAAACTATTATTTGGCCAAATTATTTATCCCCGTATGACCTCTTTTGAAAATTACGAGTCTTTATATCTTCTTTTTTGTTGTGAAAGTTTTTCAAATGATTTTTCTGTCCCTTTTCAACACAATCATTATGTTCCATTAGTACTAAAAAACAATTTGAAACGTAAAGCTTCCAATGAAAGTAACAGGATGTTACAGGCTAAAATTACTTTTCATAACAAATCCAAAGATCATGATGACCTTATGGAATCTAATTTAAAAAATAAATCTTTGCATCTTTGCAACCAAATACCAATACCTAGTTTTAGTAAAGTAACTCAATCTATACCATTTTCTATCCCTTCCTATAATTATGATATTGGTTATTTGGTTTCTAATTATGCTAGTTATTCCAGTGTTGCTAAAACTTTAAGTAATTCTGAAGTTCAACATTTAGTTCAATCTGTGTTTGTACCTTGTAAAACATTTACTTTTCCTAAAAATTCAAATGGACGTAGCTTTCAACTTGCATGGATAAATAAATTTCCATGGCTTACTTATTCAAAGATATTTGATGGTGCTTTCTGTTTGCCATGTGTACTTTTTGGTCACAGCTTTCCTTCAGAATGTACTATAGTAGAAAGGCTATTCAGTAAACCATTCAACTACTGGAATGATGCTTCTGCTCACTTTAAGAAACATGTATTTGGAAAAAATAATAATAATCTAACCTGCAGAAACAAAGGATTGCATGTTAAAACTGCTGAAGTTTTGTTTTCTTTATCATCATTTTGGTCTTTTAAAGCAGAGCCAATTGATATAACCTCTCAAAAAATAATTCAATCACAGATTTCTGAAAATCGTAGATTGTTGTTACCAATTATTGAAACAATTATTCTATGTGGCCGCCTTGGTCTTCCTTTAAGAGGTCATCGAGATAATTCAAAATTTCATCCTGGTAGAAGCAAATCTCCTAGTCCTACTGCAGGAAATTTCATCGAACTACTTCATTTTCGTGTCAAAGCTGGCGATAAAATTCTTGAAGATCATTTAAAATATCATCAAAAAAATGCATCTTACATATCAAATACATCTCAAAATGAGCTGATAAAATGTTGCGGAGAAGTAGTTACCGACAAAATAATAGAAGAAATCAAAAAGTCTCAATATTTTTCTATTATTGCTGATGAAGCTTCAGACAGTTCAAATAAAGAGCAACTTTCTTTGGTTATTAGATTTGTTGATTCTAATTTAGACATAAAGGAAGAATTTGTTAAATTTATACATTGTTCAAATGGTGTTACTGGCGAAGGTTTATTTAGTGTTTTACTAAAAAGTTTGTCTGTTCTTTACTTGGATATTATAAATTGTAGAGGACAATCTTATGATGGTGCTGGAGCAATGGCTGGACATACTAAAGGGTTGTCTGCTCGTATTTTAAATTTGAATGAAAAAGCTATTTTTACTCATTGTTACAGCCACAGACTTAATTTAGCTATTTGTGCATCATGCAATGTGCAGTCTATCAGGAACCTTTTAGCTCATGTAAAAGAGGTATCATACTTTTTTAATCTTTCTCCAACCAGGCAACAAAAATTAGAAGAGCATATTGATAAAATTACTCCATTAGCTTCCAAAAAAAAGTTAAAAGATGTTTGTAGAACACGTTGGATTGATAAAGTTCATGGCATGGATACTTTTCAAGAGCTTTTTATACCTGTGGTCTCCTGTCTTGAAGAAATGTCCTTAAATATCAATAAAACATTTAATCATACAACATCTACTTCTGCTTCCTCTTTACTGAAGTTAATAACAGGTTTTGATTTTATTGTTGCACTTTGTATAATAAGAAATGTTTTTGATGTAACTCTTCCAGTTACACGATTGTTGCAGGCAAAAAGTAATGATATTTATAATGGTTTGAATCTTATCCAGGCATTAAAAGATGCTGTGTCTTCTCTTAGAAATATAGTTGATGAACACCATCAAATATGCTATGAACAAGCATTAAAAATTGCATCCAAGATAAATGTTATAGAAGAAAAGCCTAGAACTTCATTTATTTCAAAAAACAGAGCTGATACTCCTTTTGAATCTGTCTCTCATTATTTTAAATTGGTTATCACTATTCCTTTGTTAGACCATCTGAGTACTGAGTTAAACACAAGGTTTAATGATACAACTTTAAAGTGTTATAAAGCACTTGTCTTAGTTCCTTCAAAAATGATTGCAGAAGTTCAGTGTTCTAGTGATACTAATTGGAAAGATCATGTCATATCTTTCAGTGACTTTTATATAACAGACTTACCAAATCCACTCGCTTTATTAGGTGAGCTTAAACTGTGGGAAGTATATTGGGTAAATTTTAAAAATGAGCTTCCGTCTAATATTACCGAAACATTAAAAGCAATAAATTTTCCTGGCTTTGAAAACATTAAGATTTGTCTTAAGTTACTTGCTACCTTACCCTTAACTTCATGTGAATGTGAGCGAACGTTTTCTTCACTTCGACGTCTAAAAGATTATAAAAGAAGCACAATGGTAGAGGACCGCCTAAATGGTTTAGCTTTAATGAATATTCACACAGAGATACCTATAGATGTTGAAAAAGTCATAAATAAGTTTGCTATAAATAATCGTAGGTTGTGTTTTAAATAAAATTTTAATAAAAATATAATAAAATAAAATAATTAAAAAAATATATAACAAAAATATAATATATAAAAAATATAAAAGTATTATCTTAAAAAGAAAAAAATCTTTGTTTAACGGCTATTTTCATAGCCACACATCTTTGTAAAAACATTATTTGGCATTGAACAGTACAGTAAGTATAGCCCGCAGTTTATTTACTATTTGGTTTTCAACTTTTTTTTTTGGAGGGGGGCCGAAGTTATAGTTTCGAAAAAAAAAGTTCATATTACGTCAAATGTGTTAAAAAAGCCTAATTTCGCAAACAGTAGATAAGGAACAGTGTCGCAAATATCCCAAACCAAGAGTAGTATACGAATCAACTAAGTTGACTCATTTCCTCCTTGCGTGCTCTCCCTAAATAAGTCGATGCGTGTATTACTTCATGCGTGCTCTCCCTAAGTCTAAAAAAGTGCGATATCAGAGATTTTTAAGAATTATTTTTGCTTCATATAAGAATAGGTCGTGTGTAATTGTTAAGCGTTGGTGCTGACTATGGTTATCATCATTTTCTTCTAAAAATAGATAGCGTGCGAAGCGATGATGCTTGATAATGGTTAGTATCATGTGCGATAAAATATCGGGCGATTGCTAAGCCGTCTTACTTCATATGCGTTTGTCAATGAGGAAGTGGGGGGTGGGGGGGGGATGCTAAAATTTAACATTTTTGGGGAGGGGTTAAAATTGCGACTTACCCAAAAAAATTCCTGTACACGCCCCTGTTGCAGTCTGCTACAAACTGGTATATAAAAGAAGTGTTCAAAGCGGGTAGTTAAGTTTTAATTATCTTAATTTGGTGTCAACATTATTACTGCCTTATTCTAATTACTGCGCATTCTCTATAGTTTAAGTATAAAGAGATCCTTGTATTATTTGGTAAGTTACATTTAACTCTTTCGCAAATTATAATTGAGCATATAATATTTTATTAGTATCTGCCTTTTTCATTTTCTATAATCGTTATTTGCTTCTTTTGAAATAAAATATATTAACAATAACAGTTCAATTGAAAACTTAATAACAATTTCTTTAATTTGTTACGTAAATAATTTTGACGCTAAGGCCTTCCCTATTTCAGTTCTTGAGTAGAAGACAACATGTCGTTCAAGAAGAGCTCTTCTAACACGGAGAAGAACAAGGAAACCTGGACAAAGAACTTAGTCCAGTTTCAAGCCCAAACTAGAAGAGGCAACGTGGCAATTTATGAAGCACCCTTGAACGAACGAAGTTGCATGCCCCTGAAAAACCACGTCATTAGACGCTTCAAATTTCTTGAATCCACTGCCAAAGAACGGGGAGAGAGGATCGGTTTAATTGCTGTAGAGCTTAAAGACCTATGGAGCAAAACGTTGAACTTCCCGCATGTATCTGATCATACACTTTGATGGCAAACAAATTGAGGGCTTTAAATATCAGGCCGTGGTCCTCAAGAATGAATATAAAGAAATTAAGTTGACTGCGCTAGAATTTAAAGATGGGAAAGCTCAAACAATTGCAGAAGGACTCCAGGATTTGTTAGAGGAGTTCAAACTGTGGGGATCAGTTGTGATGATTGTTGCCGACACAACAAACGTGAATACCGGCAAGAAGACAGGCGTTGTTGTTCGGCTGCAGCAAATGTTCGAAGAGAAAGCTCACCCCAAACCCAATTTCATCAGTTGCCAGCACCATGTGCTAGACCGCGTTGTCATGGACAATCGTTGTCATGGACGATGAGCTCTATGGGTTAACTAAATCACCAAACATCGAGTATTTCTTTGTGCAGGATTTGATGAGCAATTACGATAAATTGAAAGCAGCTTTCAGCAACGGTAAAGCTAAGACTAAAGAAACAGGCGGCTGGAGAGATGACATGAAGTTTCTCTACCACCTCACTCGTGTCTTCCGTCACTTAACTGAGAGGAATGAGATCCCCTTAGTGAATTTCAAACAGATCCCAAACATCAGCAATGCACGCTGGAACTCTCGTGCCATTCTAGCCCTTCTTGCGTTTGTTCTGATGCCAGAAACCGGATCAGGTTGCGTAAAATTTGTTCATTCATTTCTTACTCATGGGCTGACCTTTGGTTCAGCAATCAATTGTTCCACGTTGCAGATTTTGATTAACTATCTGAAGCTCAGAATAACTACCCAAAAGCTCTCAATTGCTTGAAAACCCAATGGAAAGCAGATGACTCTCCAATCAAAATTGTCTGAAGCAACCAGTGCTGCGAGCGCGCCATCAAAGTTATGCAAGAATTGCACAACTCCTGCCGCAATAAGGAAAACCTCCTACTGAGATTCATCCTCTCTAATGACATTATCGTGAATATTTGACTTCCTTGTGCATTTGATGATCCTATATGATGTTGTATGCATGTGACTCTACAGCTTGCGTTCAATTTTGTATCTGCTTACAGTGACTTCAAAAATTTGGCCAAAAAGCTAATAAATAAAGTTCTTAAAATCATTTTGTGCGTGAGGTTTTTTTATCAAATCGCCTGGAATGTAATATTTTATTTAATCTTAAATGAAAGCTCATCAAACTATGATACAGGGAAACGAGTTTGTATAAAAGTCATCACCCTAATGCACACATTATACGAACAAAAATATCCAGATTATCCTGTTAGTTTACTAACAATTCTACACAGTAGAATTGTTAGTAAATTCTACACAGTAGAATTGTTAGTAAACTAAATATCTTTTTTTTTCAGAATAAAAAAAAAAAGAAAAAAAGAAAAAAGTACACACTACGACCATATTCTATAGCCGCACCCTTTTTTTGCATAGTTCGTCAAATATTTGTGTTTTTTGCCGTTACACATTTTAAAACGTTAAATAGAACACAAAACTGGGGAAAACATTAACAAAGCAACTTTATTAAGAATTTGTTAATGCATTTATGTGAAATTACTTGGCTGATATACCTTCTGAAATACCTTCTTCCTGGTCAGGCAAAACATATTGACACATGTCGTACTCACTGGGTACAAAAGCTTTGTGGACTTGATATGTTTTTTGATAATTATTCAGCAGTTTTTTCTGCATTTGAAGAAATGGAAGACAATAGTTTAAACAATTTAATAAAGATAAATCTTTAAAAGCATCTTCTTTTATGAAGTTTTTGACAAATTTTTCTTTTACTGTTTCTTTGGTTTTAACTAAATAGCTTCTGGATTACTTTTATGGAATTTCCATCAGCCTTTTAACTAAATATTTTGATATTTCCCAGCAAGTGGATGAAATTCAAAATTTGACTAAACATTCAAAAGAAATACAGAGAAATGCTGATGCTTACTATGACAAATGGTATAAAATTGCTTTTGCATTAGCAAAAACGTTTGATGTTGATGAAAAAAAACCTTGAACATGTGGTGTTCAGAAACATAGAGATAATCAAATACGTGATACTATATCTGGTTATTTTAAAGTTTCTATTACATTTCCTCTTGTGAATCATCTTCTCAATGAATTAGAAAACAGGTTTGATGTTGTGCTATTCCTGCTTATTTAGTAAATCAATATCTTGACCATGGAAAGAAAAGTTCTTAATTTTTTTGAATTTTTATAAATCAGATCTTCCTCATTTCTCATCAATTCATGCCGAATTCGAGTTATGGGAGGAATTTTGGAAAGAAAAGACAGAAATACAATCTACTATTTCGGATACATTAAAGTTCTTGGATATCAGAGGCTTTCCAAACATTTTAGAGGCTTTTCATATACTTACAATACCAATCACAACTTGTGAGTGTGAAAGGTCAATATCTACTTTTAGGAGAATGAAAACTTACACCAGGAATACTATGTCAGAAATAGATTGAATGGACTTGCATTAATGTCTATTCATCAGGAAATAGTTCCAGATATTAGCAGAGTTATTGAAATATTTGCATCCAAAGGAGACAGAAAATTGGGGTTTATATTCAAATGATGAGTAAATTTAGAATTGATGAGTAAATAGTATTTTTAAAAGTTTAAGTATTGTTTTAAAAGTGTCTTATAAACTTCTATTCAATGTTTTAAACATGTAAACTGTGAAAATCTTTTTTCTTTAGCATATTAATTCTATTCATTCTTGATGTTGAAAGCGTTTTCAGGTTATATTAGTTTTAACTTTTTTAGTAATTACTTAGCTTGTTGTATTATATTTTGTCTTATATATTTATATATTAAAAATTTAAAAAAAGAAAAAAGAAATTACAAAAAGATATTAAAAAATTTGGGCATAACTGCCTATCAAGAAAAAGAAAAAATCCAAAAACAGAGGCGTGACCTTAGGCAACATTACTAATACTTTACTTAAACTGCCTATCAAGAAAAGGAAAGAACCCAGAAATAGAGGGCTAACCTTAGGCAACACGACAGTTTACAGATGGAGTGCAAAGTCCTATGGCTTACCTTCTTGTTGGTGCACTTCGTTAAATAAATTAGACAAGTATTACATGTCTAATTTATGAACTAATAGCCAAGGCAACATTTTGAATAACTTTATTATTAATAGGATAACTAAAAACAATACAAAACAACACTTTACAAAGCTTAACTCGATTGTTTAGCATAGCACTCCATTAGCAAAATTGTATCGAATAAACACATATAGTGAACAGACTTCAATAACAGGTAAAAAGTTATGTTTAAAAAAAAAGTGAATTTTATCTGGTTTTGCAAAGCCACTTCTCATATATAAAATTATTTTACCTCTAATAATTAAAATATTTTATCTCTAATGATTTTTATACATGCATGCGTTCTTGGATTGCACAATTAATTAGGAACTTGGTATAATGATATTATTATTTGTAAGTCTACAACTATAATATAAATAGTCTTTAAGGCCTGCCGACAAGGGTTCCTTATATTCCATGAAAAAGTCTTTAAAGAAAAATTTGAAAGGCTTTATCAACGAAGTTTTTAGCAACATTCGTGAAAATTATTGTACTTCTATGTGCGCTCTCAACCTGCGATGGTTAATTAGAGAAGAAAAAAAAATTTAGTCTCTATGATTTTAAGGAAAAAAGTTATACAAGTGACGCCCATTGCCTTACCTTTTACCTCACAAGACCTTTCCACAGGAACACCAAAAGTAAAGTAGATTATCCCAAATATGGCCACACAGTTACAATTTCCTGGATCCCTGTAGTTTACTAACAAATCTACTGTATAGAAATGTTAGTAAACTAAATTTTTTTTTAGAGTAAAAAAAAAAAAAGAAAAAGAAAAAAGTACACACCACGACACAGTTATCACGGAAACCAATAGTGCCAACCTAGCTGACCCGAGAACGCCACCTATATGGGGTGATAGCTGACACATTCAGGTATCCTGTGATGCAAATTTTGAAATCAATTAATTACATCCGCGGAAGAAAATTCAGTTTTAATGCAAAAATTTTGTGTTTTTTGCCCCTTTTGAGAACTGCGGAAAATCTGCTATAAAATCAGAACCACTCAAGAAAAATCAATGAAAATTTCTCCACTTATAGACCATTGCCTTAACTATGTTCATGTAAAATTTCAGCCAGTTTCATGCTCTAGTTTAAGATTTATAGTCATTTAAAGTTCAAATTTTACCATTTTTTGGTACTCTCGCCACTTATCTTTTCATTTTAGAACACTTAAAATGTGACAATACTAATGGTTTTGTAATATTTGAACTCCTCAGGGTAAGGGCAACAACTTTTGTAAAAATGGTTTTTTTGATTGTCATTATCATTTTCGAACTATGAGGCAAAACGTTTTTCCTGCAAACCAAAGTCTATATATATAGGCCTTATAAGAGGCTCTGATATAAAAAGACCAATTTTAAATTTCAAGACAAGAAATGTAGTCAGAAACTTTAAAAACAAGCATTCTGTAAATAATTAGTTGAAGTTAGTGTAGATTTAATGATATTTTACTCCCCACCACCTTTTTCTCTTATTTTCATTTCAAAATAATGGAGAAGCTTTTTCTATTTAATGCTTGATGACATAACCTAACTGCAGACAAAATAAATAAGCTACAGAATCTTCATGAGTTCTTTATTTACAAATAAAAACTGTTCAGAGACAAAAATAATGTCTGAAAAACCTTTTGAAACAATTTTCTCTCAAACTGTTTTCAGAGATGTTATCACATAACATAAATATGAATTTTGATTTCTTCCTCAAAGTTCATTTTTTTCAAAAATATTTTAGATAATTTCTGTCACATAACTACTATATTGTAGTTTCTAGCATGACATATATGAAGGACTCTAATGGCAACAGGTTTCATAAAAGGAAAGCAATTTACCTCTGAAAATTTCGTATAAATAGTGTTTGTTCACAACAGTGAAAAAAAATTTAACTCTGAAAACTTCTCATAAATAGTTTTTGTGAACAACTCTTTAAAGATGCTTACTATACAGATCAATCAAGCAGTTCAACAATTTTTCCTTGTACTCCGGATGATTTTTGTCTCTCTTATATCTGGACCAATGCTGGTGAAAATCTTGATGCGCTGTTTCAACTGATTGCTCACTATAGGGTCCCAAGGGGGATCCTTTGCGACTTATGAAATCCGTAATGTGGTGGAAGACCGAGTGAACTTTGGGAGTCACACTTGCACCAGGTATCATGAGATAGCTCCTCTTGAAGGCTTCAATTTTTTCATCAAAGTCCGGCTGAAGGATGAAACCAAAGCAAGCTTCCACAACCAGGTTGAAACATTTGAATGCTTCAATAATACTGAAGGCTTGATGAACTGAATTTGTCTCAACCAGTTGGTGCAGAACGTCCACATTTTTCAGAAGCTTTCTGCATTCATCGCCCTCAAACTGACCCCCATGATAAGGACTTGGTTGAATGTGGAGTGCAGCAGGCCACTTATCGGCGTCAGACCATGCAGTTTTGTGCATCTTGAACAAATAGTTCACAATGCCTAAGAGGAGATGCTACTCCCTTGGCGGGATGATTTCTAGAATGAGAGAGGTGTCAGGTCCACTGATTATCGGTTTTCTGATGACATTGCCGAATGATTTTGCATTGGCAACAACCCCACCTGATCGCTCAAAAGACTGCAGGTTTAATTTGATTGAACCGAGTGGCATTGGTTTTTGGGTTGGCATTGTCACAATTTCCTTTAACTGTAAAAAAGAAAAGACAAGAGAGTGCACACTAGAGAACTTTTTAATTTTGCCTTTTACTTACAGATTATCAAAAGGTTTAAATTAGATACAAGGCACCATACAAATCATAAAAAGAAATGAAAAACACAATCAAATGCAGCCTTTCATGTCACAGGCAATTTGTATGCATACTTTCTAATTTGTAATCTATTGAAAAAATCTACATTTAAAATTACCTTGATGAACCATGTCTATCTCTTTTTATATTTCAAAAGTAAGCTTTCTCAAATCCAACAAACCAACATTTATTAAATAGAAAAAAGCTTTAGCTAAAGAAAACTAAGTAATGGTCTCTTTTAGGTTATTGGAACTTTTTAAAAATACTCATAAAATGTACCTGACAGATAAAAGTTAAAGTATTGATGAACCCTGATGTTCTGTTGGTGAATCCTAATGAATCTCCATTGATAAATTTTGAAGATCCGCAATTGATGAATTCTAATGACTTACTGATGATGAGTTCTGATCTACATAAAGCAAATAGTTTCTTATTTTATAAGAAGAAAAAGGTTTTTGAACATCATGTACACAAAAAAAAAATAAGTAAGGGATTTTGGCTACACATCATAGGCCATCAAAAAATTCATTTTTACCTTTTGCCTATGATTGTTTGAATGCTTCAAACAAAATCCTTTAAAAATGGTCTTTGAGACTTTAGTAGGGAGAAATGTTTAATGCAATACTGCTTAATTCTAATTACTCCCTGATTTGAATTAAAGGAGTCTCTTTTCTACAAAGGGAAAATTTTGTTTTTGGTAGCCTTTCAAATATAAGTATATTAAATAGGAAAAAAAATACTTACTGTGAATTAAAAAATGTTATGAATGCTTTTCTTCTTTTCAAAAGAAAATTCTTCTTTGGAGCACTTATTACACATAAAAAAACATTTGCACTATGCAAGAAAAGGTTTTAAAATGATATTTCAAAACAAATACATGCTAATCCCTAACTATTTAAGGTGGTAGCAATAATCCGTTTTTGTACTATATTTTAAAAACACGTTCAAAGCAAAAATATACACAAAAATTTAATTTTTTAGATAATTGTTTAAGTTATACTCCTCTTTAAAAGTTTCTGACTACATTTCTTGTCTTGAAATTTAAAATTGGTCTTTTTATATCAGAGCCTCTTATAAGGCCTATATATATAGACTTTGGTTTGCAGGAAAAACGTTTTGCCTCATAGTTCGAAAATGATAATGACAATCAAAAAAACCATTTTTACAAAAGTTGTTGCCCTTACCCTGAGGAGTTCAAATATTACAAAACCATTAGTATTGTCACATTTTAAGTGTTCTAAAATGAAAAGATAAGTGGCGAGAGTACCAAAAAATGGTAAAATTTGAACTTTAAATGACTATAAATCTTAAACTAGAGCATGAAACTGGCTGAAATTTTACATGAACATAGTTAAGGCAATGGTCTATAAGTGGAGAAATTTTCATTGATTTTTCTTGAGTGGTTCTGATCTTATAGCAGATTTTCCGCAGTTCTCAAAAGGGGCAAAAAACACAAAATTTTTGCATTAAAACTGAATTTTCTTCCGCGGATGTAATTAATTGATTTCAAAATTTGCATCACAGGATACCTGAATGTGTCAGCTATCACCCCATATAGGTGGCGTTCTCGGGTCAGCTAGGTTGGCACTATTGGTTTCCGTGATAACTGTCTAAGCACTATTTGGTTTGTTGTTTTTTAACAAAATACAAGGGCGATTTGATATTCTACACATATAATAGTAGCATGCTAATATTTCTTAATTTTATTAAGGGGAGGTGATATTCTAACATTCTAAGCACTATCTAGTATGTTGTTTTTTAACAAAATACATGGGCGATGTGATATTCTAAAAGTATAATAGTATGTTTCTTAATTTTATTAAGGGGAGGTGATATTCTAACATTCTAAGCACTATCTAGTATGTTGTTTTTTAACAAAATACATGGGTGATGTGATATTCTAAGCATTTAATACTGATAGTATATAATATATTTTTAAATTTCATTAAGTTGATGTGCTGTTCATAGATTCTAGGCTGCAAGTACAACTATGATAATTAGAAAGAAAATACATTGAAAATGTTTGTTTTGTTGTTTTTGATTATATTAAAAAAAAGAGCTCAGTAATTTATCTATGTTCTACATAACTATTTTCTTTTTTTTCTTTTATGATGTTTGCATTGCTTATCTTAATCGCAAGGCCTAAAGTATTTTTGATTTTCCTAAAATTATTAATTAATCTTCCTTTTTTTCCCTTGATTTTAGGTTCTTAATCTTCCTAGTTGTAGAATCACAATAAAAACCGTCAGTCTGTCAGGTTGTCTATATAAAAAAAACATTAATGGTGTCATTGTTATACCAAGCACACAATAACTTGCTGCTACATCCCTGAGGGATCGTCTGGTGCATTTTCCAAGACCAGCTGGATATATTCTCTCCGTTATATATTTTTCAATATTGTTAAAGTAAAGTTTGTTCTTTTCTGGTTTTTCCATTTTGAAGTCCTGAGAAAATATTAAAAAAAATTATAGGGTAAATTGATGCTATTGAAGTGAAGTACCATTTACAACCTAATCTTTTTTGCAATTGATGATTTATGAGCTAGGTCTCCTTTACTTGATGGATATATGACTGGCTCTTTTATGTTAAAAGTATTTTTTAAACATGACTTAATTATGTCAATAGAATTATTTCGGTAAAATAATGCCTGAAGAATTCTATTTCTAGGTGATCCTGGAAAATACCGACAAGAAGTTGAAAACTTTTGCTCAAATCTCAATATTTTTGTAAGTTTATCCCACATCCATTTATGATGGTTGGGAAGATCAGATAAAAGACTAAATTGATTTTCTAATGTCGGCAATTCTACTATTTTAGTCCATAATTTTCCATAGCTTGAGTTTCCTTGAGGATTACTTCGATGAAGCATAAGACTTTTTTCCCACTCTTCAGCTTTTTCTGAAGGTTGGCAAACAAAAAACCTAATAGAAAATATTTAGCAGTTCAAAAAAAGAAATAAAAAATTAAGTATATAAATATCAAACATATCTTAATGTACTTCTAAAGGTTTTTATTCTTTTTTAGATCTTAGGCTAGAAAGAACTTCTGAACAAAATATAAAATCTAAACAATATATAAAATCTGAACAATGTATAAAAATGATGTAAAATATAACAAACAGTTGTACACCTAAGCATAAGGATGCTAAGACAAAGCAAAAAATGTACTAAAAAACTAAATTTAATAACATACTTTTTATTTCCTTGATTATTAACTTCCCACAATTGGTCTTTAAAAAGACAAATAGTAATTAACTGATAACAAATGCATAATATATTTTTATCCAACGCAGTTATTAGTTTTTTTAAACTTTCATTTAAACCACCCTTGCAATCGTATATTATACGATTAAAACTTCTATTTTTGTGAATACGACTTTTATCATCTAAAAAATTATACAAAAAAATTATTTCTAAATACTAAAATAATTAGACGTACCATGATTTAGATAATAGCTTAAACAATCTACTTTTAGTTCTGTATCCAAAGGTTTCATTTTTGAGTAAAATCTCCATTTCAACATCCTTTATAGTGAAAGCACAGTATGGAAGAATTTCTTCAATTTCAAGATTTTGTTTCAGTTTAGCATGAGCAACATTTTCAAAGTATGCAGTGAAACTGCCAAACTCAAAATACCTAAAAGTAAAAAATTATTTGATGCATATTTATTGATACAAATGCATATAAACAAGTAATAAACTTGATTATAACAAAAAAAAGTTATACTTAAAGTAATTTATACATATTTATGCAAAAAACATATTACCAAACTAGGAATATAAAACAAAAGAAAATGAAACCATATTTTTAGGGAATAATACAAGTGTAAAATACAAAATTTTAACTACCTAGCCAGATATGTTTCTTTTCCTAACACATCAACTTTAATTAAAAGGCAGTGGAGAATACCATCAACATTCCCATGACTACCAAGAGATAGCAAAGATTCCTCGACCTGTAGCACTGGCGGAATCAATATAATAGTTTTCGCCATAGCATTTTCAACTGCAATGCTACTACCACACCTGTTAAGATTCTCCATAGCTATCATTACTAAATGCAGTATATATATATATATATATATATATATATATATATATATATATATATATATATATATATATATTTAGGAGCTATTCTCTTATTCTCTCTCCCTCTTTATATATATATGTGTGGTGTGTGTGTGTGTGTGTGTGTGTGTGTGTGTGTGTGTGTGTGTGTGTGTGTACACACACACAGAGGGTGTTCTTATATAATGATATATTATATATTACTACATTTATATATATATATACATTTATGTTCATTTATATGAAATTTATTAATTTTACCTTTATCATCTTCACTAGTTTGCACATTAAAATCAACATCTTCTTCTGATAGTGGAATCTGATTATGATAACAATGCAAAATAATAATTAAAAAAAAAAACAACCTTATATAATATATATATATATATATATATATATATATATATATATATATATATATATATATATATATATATATATATATATATATATATATATATATATATATACTAATCATTTTTAAAAGTACCGCTTTTTCAACTTTTTTTGAGCTTATAGGAAAACTATCTTCAATAGCAGAATAGTTAAGTAGATTAAAATCCATTTTTAATAGTGTAAAACGTTAGTTATGTTGTTAGTTGTTATAATTGCAGATCCTTTTGTCAAACTAAAAAGTAAAAAGAAAAGATTAGTTAAAAACTATTAACTGAGATTTTAATAAATATTTGATAAGTTTATTTAATATTTTTTAATGATTTTGAAAAATAATTTTGTATTAGGTTTTAATGTAAATAATATTAATAGCGTATGGTACGGAAAAGATTTCAATTCAATTTAGAGGTAACCACCTTAATCTCGCCTTACAGACCATTAATATGCTTCTTTTATTTCTAATAATCCACTCAAATAAAACAGAAACTTCAATTTTATCAGAGAATAATCTGGTTTTGTATTGATAGGTTTGGCTAATATAATAACTTTATACGCAAAATAAACAATACGTCATAACATTACCATAAGCGGAGTGAGCAGGTCTCGGAACATGAACTGTATGATTACTTCAAAACGCATCCTCGTTTTCATTATTTCTACTGGTGCGGTGATATTCTAAGGTGCAGTGATATTCTATTACAGTACCATACCGCCCTTACCATCAAGTAATACGCAAAATGCCAATCAATGAAAAAAAAAACAAAACAATGAATACCAAGTTGGAATTCAACAAACAATGAATATCAAGTAATAAAAGATGATAAACTAAAAAAAGGCGTCCAGAAGTTTAAGTTAAAAATATCTGTATGATTTATATATATATTTTTTTATAAATAAAATTCACAAAAATTATGGTTTTTAATTATCTACTCCTATATTTAGTTTCATAAGCACCGTAGACTTTTTTTATAAGAAACATTTTTGCTGATCCTGAAAAGTTTTAATTAACGGACTTGTGTTCTTTTCGAAATGACGCACATTCAAGCGAAATGGTCAAAAAGCGGCTAAAATCAACATTTTGTAAGTAATAAACGTTTTTTTTTAATTTTTGTTCCAATTCTCTGACAAGGATAGTTGACATGAGAGAACCAAAAAATATATTTTTCTTTTCGTTTGATTTTTTTTTTATTAAGTTGTAAAAAAAAATTAATGAAAATGGTTTATTAACGGGTGGTTACTAAAAATCCGGACTAACTTTCATGGGCAATTACTCCCATAGTTTTTATGGTAGAGATTAAATAAAACTATCATTAAAAGAGCTTTTAGTTATTTATTTTAATTAAGTTTGTCTTCAACCAGTCTGTTTCTTCGGATTCGGCCAACTCTAACACGAGTTGACCCAAAAAGTGAAAATGCAAGGTTAAGGTCAATTTTTTTCAGGCAAAGCTTTATTCTGGTTTGTAGTTGCTTCACGTCTTTTGCTTGCCAGTTACTCTTATACACTTTGCCTTTCAAAATAACCCAAAAGTCTTCTATTGGACGACACTCCGGTAAGGCTGGCGGATTGTCAACTTTTTTGATAAAATTGATGTTATGAGTCTCATAGCAGTTGGTCACGGTTTTGGCATAATGCGATGGCGCCAGGTCCGGCCAAAATATGTAATTACCATCGGCATAATGAGCGTTGATGAACGGCACTAACCTTCTCTTTATACAATTAATTTCATAGATGGCTTTATTGACTGCAAGGCCGCTGGGGACAAAAAATGGCTTTGATATACCTTTGTCAGAAGCGGCCAGCCAGACAAGCACCTTGGGTTCGAACTTGCGCTTTTTGCGATATTTAACACTTGGTGGAGTCTTGTCTCTGTTGCTAGAGTAGTAGGTGCTGTTTCCATTAATTGTTGAGTGTGACAGCGTAAAGTAAGACTCGTCGTCAAGGATGACCGATTTTCCTTGAAATTTACGATAAAGACGATCAATGCCGGTTTTTATTCGCTCATTCTGGTTCTCTTGTCGATGAGGTATACCCTGTTTTTTTATAACTTTTGATGTCAGTGTACTTGGCAAGAGTTTTAATGATATGTGAATAACTGCATCCATATTTTCAACCAGCTTGCCTCATCGAACTCGGTCACTGTGATCAAATATGGCTTTCAGGCGCTTGATACCCTTTGGGGTCATGATTTTGGCCACACGACCACTTCCTTGCACTCTTTTGTACCCAGAATCATTCTCAACAAGTTTGATTATATCATAGATAGTGCTTCTTGGAATTATTTCAGCATTGAAGTGAGCTACTGTGAACTTTTTACCTTGCAATTTATTATTCAAATAGAACTCGTAAATCTGTTTTCTTACCTCTTCTTGCTTGGCCATCATTATTTTCTTATTATCTAAAAACAAGTAAATTAACTTATAGAGAATTAAATAAGCTTTAAAATGGATATAGGCATGAAAAAAAAAAAGGGTTAGCTTGTGGCATTTAAAATTCAGTTAAAGTTAGTTTTTTAGTAACCACCCGTTGAAAAAATTCCAATTATGGCCACTTTTTGAGCTTTTCGCTTCATAGTGTGACGGGTACAATTGTTTTTTATTGTCAATTCGCGGTTTTTTGTAAAGGAAAGATTATCATGGAGATACGAGAGGAAAACAGTTTTTCCAATAAATAAGATTACTCTTAATGACAATTTTCATGAGATCTTATGGGTCCCAGTAATTTTTACAGATCTAAAGGATATTCCCTACTTTAAATACCAATTAGTTGATGTATTAATAGTTTTGATTAAACGTTCATCACTTCTACACCTTGGTGAATATGACATTACTATTTCAAAAAGTCTTATGTGAAAACGAATTGTACGCGGTAGCAATAAAAATGTAAAAAACTAGTCGCAACAATAGCTACAAAGGATCGGTAAAATAACTGGCAAATATATATATATATATATATATATATATATATATATATATATATATATATATATATATATATATATATATATATATATATATATATATATATATATATATATATATATATATATTATTATAGTAATAAATTATTTAAGTAACATCTATAAATACAGAGAGAAAAATGTACTCAGAGTTTGTTTTATCATGACCATTTTCAAATACAAATCGCAACTTTAGCTCTTTACAATCATGTCATTTAAGATAATACTTTATTTCAGCTCTTTGCCATCATAAATCGTCTGTTGGTAATAGAGCAAAACTTTATCAAATCATGCATTAACTCAAAGACAGAAAGTTATCCAAACTAACACCCTGTGGTAGGCGAATATCAAGGTCGTCGACTAGGTAGCATATCTCTAGCAGATCTTCATTCACCAACTTTTTTAAAGCATTTCTAATTTAGAAAATATAGAAGCAGATCTTACAAAATGAATGGTTGAATAAATATTCTTCTAGACTTAATAAGTATATTAAAAAAAAAAAAATTGTTAGCAACCTACGTCAATTCTTCTCTAGCGCTACTTTTATATTGTTGGCATAAAATCACAACTTTTTTAAATAAGAATGAGCCAAGTACATCTTCACAATGGCGACTAAATAAACAGAATCAAAGAGCTATAAAAAGCATATCTTCACAATGGCGACTAAATAAACAAAATAAAATTTTTTAAAACAATAATGAGCCCAGCACATTAGGGTGTGTTGATTTTTAATTTTTTTTTTAAATTGGGGTGTTAGTAAAAGTTGCAGAATTTCATGGAGAATCCAAATCTGATTTTAAGACTTGAATTAAAAAAAATTTGCTCAGGTGATTTGTCTTTTTATATTTCAATAAAACTTTGACCTGGTTTCTAAAGAAAACCCGGTTCTTATTTAAATATTAATGAGCTTTTTTTAAAATTTATTATATATATTTGGGATATAAATGTTGATTAAAAATAATTTTGATATGAACATATTTTCCTTCAGAATTTGTATAAAATTAAAAAGGAAGATTTTTATTTTAAAATTAGATGCTTACTTTGAATTTTTATACACATGTTAATTTAAAAAAATTCTTTTCAGTGATTTTTCAAATACTGTTTGGCTCAATATTGCGTAATAATTTTATTGGTATTGATGTTAGAAAAACAATTTTTTTTTTTTAAAGTAAAAAAGTTTTAAGTATTGAAATGTTATAAATTTACTACAAAAATATTTCTATCAAACTTTCAAGATCTTGTTTACTATTATTTTTAGACATTAACTTTCTCTTTGCCTCCTGAATTCGTACAAATCCATCTCTCTTTTCATGAGTATGCACTCTACTTGAAGCTTCTGTAACTTGCTTCACACAATGTTCAACAGATTGCCCATGACATGGCCAATTTGGCACCTGCATAGCTTTTGATAAGAACTGACTGACTTCAGAAGTTGTTAGAGAGGTAGTTAGGACTGGTTCATAAACTGGTAACTCCCATGATATCAGGTCTACCAATTTTTCAGCATTAAAGTTCAGAATAGGAGTCTTTCTTGGTCTGGGAGATGATTCACCTTTTTGTAGATCCTCATTTCCAGTACCTCTATTATCTTTTATCTAATAGCTACACTTCTATCCTTTTCAGTACAAGAACATAACAATGTTTGAATTATACACTCACTGAAACAAAACCAACCTGATCTTACTATTTTAAAAACATTTTCTTTTTTGAATTTGAGTTGTTGCCACTGGTAATCTGATTTGAAACCTGCTAACAGTTCCAATTTTAATCTTTGAAAATATATAAACTTCAATAGATGGTATTTTGTACTCTTTGATAAAAACCTCAATAGATGGTATTTTGTACTCTTTGATAAATTTGCATTTTAAATGAACTTCTTTATCACAATCATCAGAACAAATCAAAGCATCACATTTTACAATCATGAAGCCTCATTCCACAATGTCACTATTTTATCACAAACCGTTTTGTCAGTAATTAATTTATGTGATGTAAACTCCAAACTTGCACTTGACCACTGATGTAATAAAGCTGGTTTTATATCTTTGGCCATCTCTTTTACAGGATAATTTCTTTTTTTTATGTCATCACAGTCCTCTCTCAATAAAATTCCATATCTTATAACATCTCTATTAGTTGGTAATTCTGAAACTAAAAACTGTTTTCCTGTAACAAATGCAAAACTAATTTGTGTACTAGTGTTTAATCTAGCTTTGGGTGGCATCATGCCTCTAAGTTATAAAATACTTAAATTTATATTTGTAAGGAATGAAAAAAGATTTTTAGAATATATTACTAGAACGAAAGCAAGTGCAAGAGTTCTTAAATTAATACTTAACAATATACATTTAATAGTTATGTAGTTAAGTAATTTACTGAACACCATTAAGATGAAAAAAAATATTTTTTTAATATTTCTGTAAACTCTTTTTTAGAAATAAAAAATTATTTTGCATAAGTATTAAGCAAAAAAAATTTAAAATTTGACTCATATTAAGTTAAATAACTTTTCTATAACCCAAATATAACTTTTGCCACATTGTTGATAAACCCATTTTGTTTTACCAGACAATATTGTCCGGTAACCTTTTCATTCTGTTTCAAAGAAAACAAAAACGGTTTATACTTCTAAAAAGGCAAATCACCTAAGCAAATATTTTTCTGATTTAAAAAATGAAATCAGATTTGGATTCTCCATAAAGTTTCACAATTTTTACTTATACCCCAAATTTTACTTAATCTTTTTTTTAAAAAAGTCTGAAATCAACACACCCTACCAGCACATCTTCACAATGGCAACTAAACAAACAGAATAAAAGAGCTATTAAAAGAAAACTACTTTTTAAAGAAAAAATGACAAACAACACATACCTAAGAAAGACACTTCTTTTTACATTACTGTGAGATTCTTCAAAGAAATCCTCTTCGGCAGCTTAAATGACAGCAAATTATTAGATTTTGATTATTAATATATAGCCCAGAATAATTATATTTATAATAAAAAAATGGAAAAAAAAATAAAAATAAAAAAATAACAACAAAGGTTTTCATATCATTAACATATAATATATTTTGAATAATATTGAAAAGCGGAAAACCTGAACAGCCAAAACATTTTATTTGATTCAGCTTCATTTTTTCAATAATATAAATAAAAATTTTTGGGCCTTTCTTAGTAGAGTAATTTTTTATAAAAACATGCAACAAATTTTGCCTTAATTAATTTAAGTACTTTATTAGTGGGGTATTACAGGGTTCTGTTTTGAATGTAACTTAATACAGAGGTTAACTTGAAAAGTTTTAAAGTGTATAGAATTCATAAAAAAGATTTTAAAGATCCTTCAGAAGTAAAAAGTTTTTTATACAAGAACACTTTGCTTTATTTGAAAAAATCTTACTATCTCTGTTTTTCCTCTTGACCTCTTCTCTTGCATTAACCAAAACATTGTTAAATTCCTTAAAATCAAATTGCTGAATTCCTTAAAATCAAATTTTTCTTAACACAGTTATTTTGGAGGTATTGCACTTGAGTTAAGTGCAATACCTCCAAAATAACTGTGTTAAGAAAAAAAACATTACTTCAAAAAGAAAACGATTTTTTAATCATAATTAACCACCACAAAAAAAAAGCATATATATATAAAAACCTCTTCTCCATCATCTGCTTCAAAATCATCTTCATACTCATAACTATCCTCTTCAAAGTCATCTGAATAATCACTTTCACTTTCATCAATGAAGTCATCAGCGTAAACACCTGTCTCCTTGGAAGTTAATACTCGTGGTGAAATAACAGTATTATCTGAAAATCAATTAAAAAAAAAAATTAAACAACCAGACACTTTTTTAGACTCATTTCAATGTTAAAAATACTTTATCTGTAGATTGAATCTGCCTGTAAAACAAGTGTCTACTTGCTTATCATTTTATTTATTTCACATTTTAGATTTTACTCTCAAAATAAAACTTGATAAAATCTGGAAGTTTAACCTTGGAATTTAAATGAAACTTTAAATTTTTCTTTAGAGCGTGGAGATTTTTTCTGATCACGAGCTGCATTCCTAATATGAAAAGTAAACCAGAATTTACTTTCTTTTTAATCATTTAAAAAATTAGAGAAAAATAAAATTTCATAGTAAACAAACCATAGCCAAATAATGAAAATTATACAAAACCAAAAACATTAGAAAACAATATTCTTACTAGAAATATATTTTTATTATAACTAAAAGCTATTATGAAAGACAACTGTTAATGGTAAAAAATTTTGGAAATTTGAAAGAAAAAAAAAAAGCAAAAAATAAAACCTGTTTGTTATCATCTCTTGCATTGATTCACAGTCCTTGACAAATAAATGCAGACTCTGTTGAATAAATGGAAGATTCAACAATGCTGTAGCACTGGAAATAAAAAGTATGCATGATGCCTGAAACATGAAGTATGATTAAAAAAAGAGTAGTACCACTTACTTTGGTCTTTCATCAGCTTTTTTTGCTAACATCAATTTAATAAGTTTACAGATATCTTGGGAAAAATGTTGAGGAATTTCCTAAAAATTAATTTATCTTATTTTACTTTAGGATTCCATTTTAAATAAAAACTAAATAAATTAGTTATTACTAAAACTTTCCAAAAGTTTATATGAAATTAAAATGAAATGTTTTTCAAAAAAACGCACCACATATTTCCCCTTGACAATCTTATAATAAAGTGTGACAAGATTAGTTGCTTCAAAAGGATAGTTCAAAGCACACATTTCATATAACATACATCCTAAAGCCTGTAGAAAAAGTTATTTTATTGCCAACTTTATATACTGAAAACTGAAAATTAAACTTTAAGAAAAAAAGTTTATTGCTTAAAATTTTTTCTTTTTTTTAATATATCTTCATTGTTTGTTTTTAATTTATTATATTTTATGCATAAAACTTAAACTGTTTGCATACTTCTAATTTTTTATTTTTTACAATAAAAACACAAAACATTATCAACTGGCAAAAAAAAAATAAATTTCAAGAATTTACCCAAATATCTGCTTTTGAGCTATACGGCATATCTTGACATACTTCTGGACTCAAATAACAAGGAGTACCAACACAAGTCTGTGCTAAATCAGCAGTACTTTCCATTTCTTTAGAAATACCAAAATCACCTAAATATTAATTTTTATAAAATTAATTTGCCTATATTTTCATTTTTAGATTTTTCTAATTAATGTTCTGACATTTATTTCAGAAAGCTTTTTTTCCTAATCATATCAAGTATAGTAAGAAATTTTGAAATTTAAAACTTGTTTGACCTAGTTTGGCTAAACCTTGCTTTGTGAGAAAGACATTTTGTGCCTTAACATCTCTATGCAGTATTTTCTGTGAGTGAATATATTGAATTGCCATCAAAACTTGAATAAACCACTGTAATAAAGAGTGATTTATGTTATAATTATCTTCATTAAAATATGCAATAACAAAAAAATATAAATATATAATCAATCCATAATATATGAAATATAAATAATTTCATATACATAATGATAAATATAACAAAAAATGTTATGAAAATAATTCAAACAATTTTTTTTTTGTTTTTATATCAACACATATTGACTAATTTTGCTAAGTAGTAACAAACCTTTAAAATTAGTGTTTCCAGTAACAGTTCTTTTTTCTTTAAAAAAGACAGAGAAGTAAGAAAAAAGAAAAGAAATCTTATATAATAGATTGATTTTTAAGAATCTATATAAAAAAAAAAATCATGCAAATAAAACACTTACAAGCTTTGCTTCTACAATTTTATCATGAATAGATCCACCTTCACAATAATCCTAATAAGTAAAATAGTTCTAAACCAAAAAGTAAAAATAAAAAAACAATTATCAGAAAATGAATCAGAAACCCCATAATTCATCATTTTTTTTCAGAAATTGATATTTTTGCACAAATCAATTCTCTAGAGATAGACTTAAAGTTGCAATTTCACTTGTAGCTGCAGAAAAAAAAACATAGAAAGCTCATACTTGAGCAACTTTAAAATATTGGCACAAAGAAAAAACATTAGCACAAACAAGGTTAAGCAGCAATTAAGGTGTTTTATAATTGAAGACCGTTTTTTCAAAAGGGATATAAGTCACATTTTAAATATTTTGAAAAAACTAAAAAAAATTAATAATCTATTTAAACTTTCAACAAATAAAAATTTTTCTTTTTGTAAGCGGTAGTTTATTGTGATTTTCATAAAAATAATTTTACAATTAAAATTTTTCTTTTTTTGAAGTATACTTATAACGGGTTAAAATGTAAGAAGTTTTTCAAAAAGGGCATAAGTCCACATTTTTTTAGAGAAAAATAAGTATTTGTGACAAAATTATGTTTTAAATTGTTTGCGAATTAAGTTTATTTGGATGGACTTACAAATTTGTAACGTAAGTTCTTAAAACACACCTAATATTTTGACCACCTCATCCCTTGTTACATGATAAGTGAAGACCCTCTCTGTGATTTTTCTTTTTTGTAAAAATTTAAAATTCATACGTACGCTGTTTAAAAAATAAAAAACTGTTGTTTTATGCCAGAAATATGTTTAATGGAGATTTGAAAAGCGAAAATATTTTAAACGTTTTTCGATGGTTTTCAGCCATACCATTTCAAAGCATGCTGCAGATCAGTTTTTTTATTTTCATAAAAATACTAAATTGAGTTAATCAAACATTGGTTAAAGAGTTTTTAAGGAATTAAAGATGCCTATGATATAATTAAATTGTTTAATTAAACATTTTTGTTTTAATTCAAAATTTTACCAATAATTACCATCTGAATTAATTTACTGATACTCCCTTCAGCAGAGATGTCATTAGTACCCCTTTCAGCAGAGACGTCATTAATGTATGAACCCTTAATGTTTGGGACAAAAAATTATTTGAATGGATTTAATATTATATTCTTTTAGTACATATTTTTAGACAATCTCATTTTAAGACAACAATAGAGAACATTTTATAATACAAAAAAACAAAACAAAAGTTTAGTAAAATTATTTTATTAAGTTTAAACAAACGGTTCATTTTCATCAAACTCATCAACATCATTCTGCATTACTCCCTCAATACCATCAAGAATACAGGCATAGAAGTCCTTTGCATCATATGGTACCTCAAAGAAAGCCATTAACTTTTTTACATCTGCTTTCTTTTCCTTTTTGACTTTGTTTTCTAATGGTCTTGGTATTGCTTCAGTCATTTTTGCAAATAACTGTCCTTTTTTTAATAAAGAACTAACTAGACAAGGCTCTGCAGAATATGCACTTTGCACTTCGATTTTCTTTTGAGAGTAAATTATAATTTTCTGATCTCTCATTGGAAATGGCTTTTTTTTTTTAAGAATCTGTTTAGCCATTTTTTGGTAATCTTTAAGAAACCAATCTTCTCCTAGTTTTTGCACTGCTCCATGCTCTGAAAATATTTTGTAATATTCCAGAGGAGAAAGAATGGTTTCTTTTTTGCGTACCACTTTTTCTATACGCCTAAAAACTCGATCAGGAGGTAAAAAACTATGACCCCTGATTGGAAAAAAATGTTTAACAGCATTAAACATAACACTCGTTTCCACAAAATTTTTCAAACAACACAAAACAACAAAGTTTTTGTTCTGTGATGAACAAGCATCAGAAAATAAATGTAGATCTAATTTCACTTTAGCTCCTCTTTCTGTAATTAAATCTTTTTCCAACTTAGACAAATAGTGAACCAGGGCTGAAGAAACTTCATTAGATCCTCTACCACTCTGAGTTTCCAACCAGGTATAAATAAAAATGTTATCTTTGTTTTGTACTATTTGATCATGTCGAACAAATGTTAAATTATAGAGCCAAATTTGTCGAGCATAAAATACTTCACTAACACTTAATTTAGGAAGTGGTTGGTTTTGTTGCATGTCAAAGCACACTTTAATGACATTTTCATTTTTCTCTTTCATAAGAGAGTAGAATTTTTTTGCTCTTAATTTGTGCAGACGATATTTAGCAAACTCTTCTCCCTTTAACTTTGTATCAAATGTTTTTCTTATCAACTTCTTTTGTGCTTCACAAAAAGAACAGATATCTGTTCTTGGGTTTCCAAATCCAACATTAAACTTTGTGTAAAAAATGTTTTTAAATTTAGAAAGTGATGAAATACCCATATTTTCTTGGTTTCTATGAAGTTTCCAGTTTCTCCATAACTTTACAACATTTAATTCAGGTGAAAGGTACACTCTAACACTTTTCCCTCTCCCATAGTGTGAAACACAACCTTTATATTGACTTATAAAATTCACTATTGAATTGGTGATTTCTTTATCACCTATCGTTTGTCTAAATCCTCCGCGTTTTTCAGGTCTCAGACACCCATTTTTAGAGTAATATTTTATAAGATTATGCAATCTTTTTATTCCAACACATGTTATGGAAAGAAATGTTTTTTTACAAACTGGAACTGTTTTACAACTTCTGTCAGCAATACTGTAGTTTATTGAATGTTTTCTCAAACAAAAATATTCATTCCTTGGCCTGTGTCTTTTAACTTGAGTTAATTTAACAAACTTCAGAAGAAAATTATCCTGTTTAACTTTTAATTCTTCATTGTACAGCTTCTGGAAAAAACCTAAAAAAAATTTTGGTATGTCAAGATTGATATAATAAAGAATTATTTGTATTTTAAATTCATAGTATAGATTGAAACTCATAGCTAACTATAATAATTCTGAACTAACAAAAGTGGCTAGTGTAATACAACTGAGCTCACCAACAATATCCAGGTTGCCAAGATTGCCTGCTTTACATCTTTTGTTGTTGTGCCTACAAGCTATGACAGGTAATTTTCCAAGAGATGAATATCTCTGGCGTTTTTTCTCTCCTGTTTTGCTTATTTTTGATCTTTTCCGACCATGTCCAGGGGTTAGAGAGTAAGAAAATATTTCCAGTTCTGAATCTATTATTTTAGATACCATTTTTAGATAAAATTTGTTACGGAAGTTGCTACTGCGCAAGCGTGAACTTAAGTTTTTGCTATACTTTTTTCTAATGCTGGGACTTATGCCCTTTTGAAAAAACTTGGTGATTTTAATATTGAAAGTAAAGTGGATAAATAATTTTCTATCCATGTTATTATAGTTAGATTTGTTCCATTTACACTATAGAATCCAAAAGTAAAAAAAACTCGATTTCAGCAAAAATGGACTTATATCCCTTTTGAAAAAACGCTTTTCAATTAAAATGAATTACAATTAAAATGAATTTACTAAACAATCTTGAAGTTGCAGTTTTATTTACAACATTTATGTTCCTTTGGTTAAGGGTCTGTAAAGTAGCTTTTATAAATTTAAATAAAATGAAATGTGATTGAGTTCAAAGACTTGATGTTATGTGTATGAAAGAAAAATATATATTAGCAAATAACAGACAAGGTGAAACAACACATTTCTTCTTTTTCTGGAAAAATTTGGCACATTTTTCTTCCTATAGATATTACAGAAACATTTTCAAAAGAGATTCTACTCTTTCCTTTGGATAGCATCAGGTTGATGCTGATTTCTAAGAAACTTTCACTTAAAAAAAGAAGCAAACTTTAAAAATATTCTTAAGTCTCTTAATGGCTAAAAAAATCCCACACTAAAGATGACCAAAGAAATTTTCTATGAAAAGAAAACACTCAATATGTGTTAGCACTTTACCAACACATTCTGAGTGTTCTCTGCATACATAATCTAGATTAATATCAATCTTGGTGGTGACTAAAAAATGTCAGAGAACCCACTAGTACTTTCCTAATCAAGGTCAAACAGTCTTGCCTGTGATAGGGGATTTTGTTGTTTTGAAAAAAAATTTAAATAAACAGATCACATCTACACCACTGAACAATATGCTGAACAAATAAAAATTTCTACAAAATGTTCAAACATTTCAAGTGGTTAAAACTAATTGCATTAACCTCTTATAGTCCACTTTAATTTCTTGTTGTGTAAAAAACATACTTTTTTTAATTTTAGTCACTTATGATCCTAGTATAATGATGAAATTAAAAAAAACATTTGTTTTATTTTTTTTGGGTCAATTTGGAGTTTGTTGCTTTTAGGCAACAACGGATGCATAAAGTACTAAAATAATTTTTTTTTTAATCTGATATAATAGTGTTTTACATGAAAAACCATGTTTTCTTTTATCTCTCTGTTTTACATTTTGTTTAGAGAAATATATTAAAAAATTTAGGATTCATGAAAAGTTTTAAAACAGTTGGATGTTGGTGTAAAACAGAGACGAACATCACACTTGGAGCACTTTACCTTAGGGAAACCATTACAACCAGGATATCTACATCTTCCTTTCTTATCTGTAAATTCTGGCCAATCTTCGTAACCATCATTTCGAGTGAGTTTGTTTGGAATTGGCGCTGCAGAACCTCTTTTTTTCTTTGCATTATAGTTCAAATCAACTGATGTTGAAGGTCGTCCTTTTCTGATTGACCTTTTCCCTTGCATAATCAATGATTCAGCAATTGACATTTTGAAAGATTTTAATGACATTTTCTTTTTATCGTTTGCTAAATCTTTTCTATACAAAATCCATGCTTGGACTACTGAAACATCAAGAAAATGCCAGATTAGCCGATGATACCACTTTTTTGAACGATCAGGAATTCGAT